>NC_053027.1:51071307-51335894 GCF_003073215.2 Triticum urartu
CACACGCCTGGAACCGAACAACGCCGCCGCCCGGAACCCCCCTACCCTCGCCGGCATGCCTCCCGCTCCGCCGCCGTCGTCCTCGCCTTCCTCCCCGCGCCCCACGGCCCGAATCACTACGACACCTAGTGAGGCCCCCCTCCTCTCTCTCTCTCCCTCGCCCTGTGCTCGTCCCCTCCCCTGCTCGCCACTCGGGGCTGCGCCCCGCGCTTCGCCCTGTCTCTGCATCGTCATGCCCCGCCCCGCCTAGCGGGCCCCCGCGCGCGCACCCGAGCCTCGCCTCGCGTTGCCGCTGCCCCTCTGCTGCTGCGCCACTCGCCGCAGTCGCCCGCGCCTCGCTCGCCCCGCTCAGCCGCACACCGCGCAGCCGCCGTGCTCCGCGTCCCTGGCCTCGCCCGCAGCCCCCCCTCCTGCGCTTGCCTCGCCGGCCGCTCGCGTCGCTCCACCGCGCGGTGGCCGCGTCCAGCTACGCCTGCCGCGGCTCCCGCCCCGCCGTCCCGCCTCGTCTGCGCGCGCCCGCCGTGGCCGCATTCGGCCGCCGCCGACCCCGCCCTGCTCCGCCTCTGCCCCTGCTGCCGACTGCTGCATGCCGCCGCACCGCTCCCTCCTCGCCCCGCGATGGTCCGGCCGCACCCCTCCGCGGCCCCGGCGTCCTCCTCCGGTGGCCACCCGCTTCGCCATGGCCCCGCCCCGCTGTGGCCTTGCCGGCCACGGCCCCTTGGGCGTGCGCCCGATCGGGTCATGCCCGAAAACGTCGCCCGCGCCCGTTAGGCCCCTAGGGCCAAAGACATGTGGGGCCCGCGGCCCAGAACGTTTATTAAAAAAATAAAAAAAATTAATTAATTTAAAAAATATATTATTAATTAATTAATTAACTTAATTAGTTAACTTAATTAATTCTGTTAAATAACTATTAAACCTAATTACCCTACTATTTAATCTAACTAAATAGTTAGTTAGTTAGTTAGACAATGACAGTGGGACCCACGCGTCAGTTTAACCAAGTCAACTGACTGTTGACTGCTGACATCACCGTGATGTCATGCTGGCATCATAACGGCATTTCCCAATTAAATTAATTATGATAATTCTAAAAATGATTTAAATCTTTTAAAATTAATAAAAAATAAACCGTAGCTTGGATGGAAAAACTTTGTACATGAAAGTTGATCAGAACGATGATACGAATCCGGATACGCAGCCCGTTCGTCCGCCACGCATCCCTAGCATAGCGAACACGCAACTTTCCCCCTTCGGTTCATCTGCCTGAAAACGTGAAACACCGGGGATATTTTCCCGGATGTTTCCCCCTCCACCGGTACCACCTCTTACCGCGTTAGGGCACCCCTAGCACCACTACTTGTCATGTCATGCATTGCTATGCATCTGTTTGCTTAATATTTATTGTTTCTTCCCCCCTCTTCTCTTGCTAGACACCGAGACCGATGCCGCTGCTACCCAGTACGACTACGGTGTTGACGACCCCTCTCTCTTGCCAGAGCAACCAGGCAAGCCCCCCCCCCCTTGATCACCAGATATCGCCTACTCTTATCTCTACTACTTGCATTAGAGTAGTGTAGCATGTTACTGCTTTTCGTTAACCCTATTCTGCTGCATAGCCTGTCATTGCTGCTACAACTGTTGATACCTTACCTGCAATCCTAAATGCTTAGTATAGGATGCTAGTTTATCATCAGTGGCCCTACATTCTTGTCTGTCTGCCATGCTATACTATCGGGTCGTGATCACGTCGGGTGTTGATCACGGGTATATACTATACCTATTACACATGATATATGTTGTGACTAAAGTCGGGTCGGCTTGTTGAGTACCCATGGTTGATTCACGAATTGGGGGCTGGAAGGACATACTTTCCCGACGGCCCTCTGTGTGGATCTTTGTGGCGGAGCGACAGGGCAGGTTGAGACCACCCAAGTGAGAGGTGGGCCTGGGCCTGGTCGGCGTTCGCGGTTACTTCAAGATAACACGCTTAATGAGATCTTGGTATTTGATCTGAGTCTGGCTACTGGCCTATACGCACTAACCAACTACGCGGGAACAGTTATGGGCACTCGACGTCGTGGTATCAGCCAAAGCCTTCGTGACGTCAGTGACTGAGCGGGGCGCGCCGGATTGGACCGTAAGCCTGCTCTTGTATTAAGGGGGCTAGGTCTGCTTCTGGCCGCCCTCGCAATGTGCAGGTGTGCAATGGGCGATGGGCCCAGACCCCTGCGCCATAGGATTTAGACCGGCGTGCTGACCTCCCTGTTGTGCCTAGGTAGGGCCGCGACGTGTTGATCTTCCGAGGCCGGGCATGACCCAGAAAAGTGTGTCCGGACAAAGGGGATCGAGCGTGTTGGGAAATGTGGTGCACCCCTGCAGGGAAGTTAATCTATTCGAATAGCCATGATCTTCGGTAACAGGACGACTTGGAGTTGTACCTTGACCTTATGACAACTAGAACCGGATACTTAATAAAACACACCCTTTCAAGTGCCAGATACAACTCGGTGATCGCTCTCTAACATGGCGACGAGGGGAGGATCATCGGTTAGGATTATGCTATGCGATGTTACTTGGTGAACTTACCATCTACTCTCTTCTTCTGTTGCAAGATGGAGGTTACCAGAAGTGTAGTCTTCGAAAGGACTAGCTATCCCCCTCTTATTCTGGCATTCTGCAGTTCAGTCCACATATGATACCTCTTTTCCATTTGATACCAATGCATACATATGTAGTGTAGCTCCTTGCTTGCGAGTACTTTGGATGAGTACTCACGGTTGCTTTGCTCCCCCTTTTCCCCCTTTCTATACCCGATTGCTGCGAACACACGATGGAGCCCAGGAGCCAGATGCCACCGCCGACGATGACTCCTACTACACTGGAGGTGCCTACTACTACGTGCATCCCACTAACGACGACCAGGAGTAGTTTAGGAGGATCCCAGGCAGGAGGCCTGCGCCTCTTTCGATTTGTATCCCAGTTTGTGCTAGCCTTCTTAAGGCAACTTGTTTAAACTTATGTCTGTACTCAGATATTGTTGCTTCAGCTGACTCGTCTATGATCGAGCTCTTGTATTCGAGCCCTCGAGGCCCCTGGCTTGTAATATGATGCTTGTATGACTTATTTTTATTTGTAGAGTTGTGTTGTGATATCTTCCCGTGAGTCCCTGATCTTGATCGTACACATTTGCGTGTATGATTAGTGTACGATTGAATCGGGGGCGTCACAATCAAGATCGTACCACCTCAAGAACACGAGAGAGAGAGAGAGACAGAGAGATCAAACACATAGCTACTGGTACATACCCTCAGCCCCGAGGGAGAACTACTCCCTCCTCGTCATGGAGAGCGCTGGGATGATGAAGATGGCCACCGGTGAGGGATTCCCCCCTCCGGCAGGGTGCCGGAACGGGTCTAGATTGTTTTTCGGTGGCTACGGAGGCTTCTGGCGACGGAACTCCCCTTCTATTGTGCTCCCCAAAGTTTTTAGGGTATATGGGTATATATAGGAGGAAGAAGTATGTCGGTGGATCTCCGGGCTGTCCACGAGGCAGGGGGGCGCGCCCAGGGGGGTGGGGCGCGCCCCCCACCCTCGTGGGTAGCCCGGGACTCTCCTGGTCCATCAACTATACTCCGTTGGCTTCTTCTGGTCCGAAAATAAGTTCCGTGAAGTTTCAGGTCAATTGGACTCCGTTTGATTTTCCTTTTCTACGATACTCTAAAACAAGGAAAGAAACAGAAACTAGCACTAGGCTCTAGGTTAATAGGTTAGTCCCAAAAATCATATAAAATAGCACATAAATGTATATAAAACATCCAAGGTTGATAATATAGTAGCATGAAACAATCAAAAATTATAGATACATTGGAGACGTAGCATCCACCAAAGTCCATACTTTGTTCTCATACATGGATCCTATCTCGGATTTCATGGCCTCAAGCCATTTATCAGAATCTGGGCTCATCATAGCTTCTTCATAGTTCGTAGGTTTGTCATGGTCTAGTAACATGACTTCCAGAACAGGATTACCGTACGACTCTAGTACGGATCATGCTCTGGTTGACCTATGAGGTTCGGTAGTAACTTGATCTGGAGTTTCATGATCATCATCATTAGCTTCCTCTCCAGTTGGTGTAGGCATCACGGGAATGGTTTTCTGTGATGAGCTACTTTCCAATTCAAGAGAAGGTACAATTACCTCATCAAGTTCTACTTTCCTCCCACTAACTTCTTTTAAGAGAAACTCCTTCTCTAGAAAGGATCCATTCTTAGCAACAAAGGTCTTGCCTTCGGATCTGTGGTAGAAGGTGTACCCATTAGTTTCTTTTGGGTATCCTATGAAGACGCACTTCTCTGATTTTGGTTCGAGCTTATCAGGCTGAAGCTTTTTCACATAAGCATCGCAACCCCAAACTTTAAGAAACGACAGCTTAGGTTTCTTGCCAAACCATAGTTCATACGGTGTCATCTCAACGGATTTAGACGGTGCCCTATTTAATGTGAATGCAACTGTCTCTAATGCATAACCCCAAAACAATAGTGGTAAATTGGTAAGAGACATCATAGATCGCACCATATCTAATAAAGTACGGTTACGATGTTCAGACACACCGTTACGTTGTGGTTTTCCAGGTGGCGTGAGTTGTGAAACTATTCCACATTGTTTTATATGAAGGCCAAACTCGTAACTCAATATTCGCCTCCACGATCAGATTATACAAACTTTATTTTCTTGTTACGATGATTCTCCACTTCACTCTGAAATTCTTTGAACTTTTCAAATGTTTCAGACTTGTGTTTCATCAAGTAGATATACTGATATCTGCTCAAATCATCTACGAAGGTCATAAAATAACGATACCTGCCGCGAGCTTCAACACTCATCGGATCGCATGCATTGGTATGTATTATTTCCAATAAGTCATTAGCTCGCTCCATTGTTCTAGAGAATGGAGTTTTAGTCATCTTGCCCATGAGGCATGGTTCGCAAGTATCAAATGATTCATAATCAAGTGATTCCAAAAGCCCATTTGCATGGAGTTTCTTCATGCGCTTTACACCAATATGACCTAAACGGCAGTGCCACAAATATGTTGCACTATCATTGTCAACTTTGCATCTTTTGGCATCAATATTATGAATATGTGTATCACCATAATGGAGATTCAACAAAAATAGACCACTCTTCAAGGGTGCGTGACCATAAAAGATATTACTCATATAAATAGAACAACCATTATTCTTTGATTTAAATGAATAACCGTCTCGCACTAAACAAGATCCAGATATAATGTTCATGCTCAACGCTGGCACCAAATAACAATTATTCAGGTCTAAAACTAATCCCGAAGGTAGATGTAGAGGTAGCATGCCGACAGGGATCATATCGACCTTCGAACCATTCCTGACGCGCATCGTCACCGCGCCCTTAGCCAATCTTCGTTTAATCTGTAGCCCTTGTTTCGGGTTGCAAATATGAGCAACCAAACCAGTATCAAATACCCAGGCACTACTACGAGCATAAATGAAGTACACATCAATAACATGTATATCAAATATACCTTTGTTCACTTTGCCGTCCTTCTTATCCGCCAAATACTTGGGGCAGTTCCGCTTCCAGTGACTAGTCCCTTTGCAGTAGAAGCACTCAGTTTCAGGCTTAGGTCTAGACTTGGGATTCTTCCCGGGAGTGGAAACTTGCTTGACATTCTTCTTGAAGTTCCCCTTCTTTCCTTGGAACCATTTCTGGCGCGCATCGTCACATTGTCCTTCACTAGTAGAAAATAGGGCTTTGGTTCGGCCAAAAAAGAGCATTAATCCTGGTTGCATTATGAACCGGGACTAATGTGAGCATTAGTCCCGGTTCGAGCGGCTAGGGCACCGTACAGGCATTAGTCCCGGTTCAAATGGGACCTTTAGTCCCGGTTGGTGCCACGAACCGGGACTAAAGGGTGCGCTGCCCATTAGTACCAGTTCATGGCACGAACCGGTACTAAAGGTTAGACCTTTAGTCCCGGTTCGAGCCACCAACCGGGACAAATGGGGTTGAGGCATTAGTACCGGTTCGTGGCACCAACCGGTACTAAAGTTAGACCTTTAGTACCGGTTGGTGCCACAAACCGGTACTAATGGTGCAATTTTCAAATCCTACACCCCCCCCTCCTGTGTATCTCCTTTTCAGTTTTGTAAAAAGCAAAAGAAAATGATAAAAACTTCAAAAGTTAAAATCCTTCGAGATGTAGTTGTGTTACTACATATACTAGTTAGGAAAATTTAAAAACTTAAATTTGGACATGTTTTGCAAAAAGTGTAGGGAAAATGTAAAACAGTTATAACTTTTGCATACGATGTTAGAAAAAACGTATAATATATCAAAATGTTCAGCACGAAAATCCGCATCTGATTTTGACAGCCTACGGCCTGTTTGCAAATTTTTAGAATCCTCAAATTCTAAAAGGAAAAAAAGTTATGATCAAATTTCAGTTTTTTTGAATTTTCGTTAAATCTGGTCAAACTATCGTCAAACTACTTATTCAAGAAGTATTAGTGTTACTAAATAATTATTCAAGAATATTAGTGTTACTAAATAATTATTTCAGTTTTTTTGAATTTTGGTCAAATCTAGTCAAACTGTGGTCAAACAATGGTCAGACTACTTATTCAAGAAATATTAGTGTTACTAAATAATTATTGTTTTTTAGAACGATAGTTTCAAACTCAAACAGTGAAATGTGTGACTTCATGCTCAAGCTAAACTCCTAAGAGTTAATAGGATTGACATCTTACTATTGTCAGGAAAACAACAAGTGCAGACTTGGAAACGAGGGAGAATAGAACCCGGAAGTTAAGCGTGCTTAGGCTAGGGTAGTGAGAGGATGGGTGACCGTCCAGGAAGTTAGATGATTTGGAATGATGATGGGTGATTAGAGATTAGAGGTTAAATTGAGCAGTGATGAGGGGTGATTAGAGATTAGAGGTTAAAATAATTCAGAAAGTTGAAAATTCGGGAAACAATTTCAAAAAAAATTCAAAAAAATCATAAATTTTCCTTTAGTACCGGTTGGTGTTACCAACCGGGACTAAAGGTGGACCTCCATGCAGCGGCCACGTGGAGGGCCTTTAGTCCCGGTTCGTATAAGAACCGGGACTAAAGGGGGGGCTTTAGTAACGACCCTTTAGTCCCGGTTCCAGAACCGGGACTAAAGGCCCTTATGAACCGGGACAAATGGCCATTTTTCTACTAGTGTAGCCAATCTTCGTTTAATCTGTAGCCCCTGTTTCGAGTTGCAAATATGAGCAGCAGAACCAGTATCAAATAACCAGGCGCTACTATGAGCATTAGTAAGGTACACATCAATAACATGTATATCAAATATACCTTTCACTTTGCCATCCTTCTTATCCGCCAAATACTTGGGGCAGTTTTGCTTCCAGCCTTTGCAGTAGAAGCACGCAGTTTCAGGCTTAGGTCCAGACTTGGGCTTCTTCCCTTGAGCAGCAACTTGCTTGCTATTCTTCTTGAAGTTCCCCTTCTTCCCTTTGCCCTTTTTCTTGAAACTAGTGGTCTTGTTAACCATCAACACTTGATGCTCCTTCTTGATTTCTACCTCTGCAGCTTTGAGCATAGCGAAGACCTCGGGAATTGTCTTATCCATCCCTTGCATATTATAGTTCATGATGAAGCCTTTGTAGCTTGGTGGCAGTGATTGGAGAACTCTGTCAATAACACTATCATCTGGAAGATTAACTCCCAGTTGAGTCAAGTAATTATGATACCCCAGACATTTTGAGTATGTGTTCACTGACAGAGCTATTCTCCTCCATCTCACAGCTATAGAACTTGTTGGAGACTTCATATCTCTCAACTCCAGCATTTGCTTGAAATATTAACTTCAACTCCTGGAACATCTCATATGGTCCATGACGTTCAAAATGCCTTTGAAGCCCCGATTATAAGTCGTAAAGCATGGCACACTGAACTATCGAGTAGTCATCAGATCGAGCTTGACAGACGTTCATAACATTAGCATCTGCTCCTGCAGCAGGCCTTTCACCTAGCGGTGCATCAAGGACATAATTCTTCTGTGCAGCAATGAGGATAATCCTCAAGTTACGGACCCCGTCCATGTAGTTGCTACCATCATCTTTCGACTTAGCTTTCTCTAGGAACGCATTAAAATTCAAGGGAACGGGGGCAATTGATCTACAACATAGATATGCAAAAACTATCAGGACTAAGTTCATGATAAATTAAGTTCAATTAATCATATTACTTAAGAACTCCCTCTTAGATAGACATCCCTCAAGTCATCTAAATGATACGTGATCCAAATCAACTAAACCATGTCCGATCATCACATGAGATGGGTACTCATCAATGGTGAACATCTCTATGTTGATCATATCTACTATATGATTCACGTTCGACCTTTCGGTCTCCAGTGTTCTGAGGCCATGTCTGTACATGCTAGGCTCGTCAAGTTTAACCCGAGTATTCCGCATGTGCAAAACTGTCTTGCACCCGTTGTATCTGAATGTAGAGCCTATCACACCCAATCATCACGTGGTGTCTCGGCACGTCGAACTGTCGCAACGGTGCATACTTAGGGAGAACCACTACTAGGAAAAACCTTATACACAAAATCTTACCAGCAGCGCGGCATAAACAGAGACGCTACTACTACTTAGCAGTAGCGCGCATCAAAAGATCTCACTACTAATACACAGGTAGCAGCAGCGCACTAGTGGAAAAGTGCGCTCCTTCTACAATTGCCAGGGCGTCGGCCCCAAACCATTTGTTGTAGTAGCGCCTTTCCAAAAGAAGCGCTACTGCTAAAGTTCTTAGTAGTAGCGCTTTTCTACAACAATCGCTACTGCTAAAGTCTCATCCCCTAAGTTTAGTCCCATGCTGCTAAGCGAACAGGGTGTTTACCACCTTAAATATGTTATTTCTCAAACCATCACAAGCACTTGGTCTTCACTGAACTCTATGTGTAGGATTTGTGGCCGCAATAGGAATCTTCACCGGTTCTTAAAAACTGGGGAAGATTCCTATTGACAATTTAGATTCTACACAAAAAGATCATTGATGACTAATGTATTTTTGATTTTTTTTTACATGCTTAGCCATAGCAGTAGCACATTTTTAGAACGCGCTACTGCTACGGATTTTAGCAGTAGCGTGTTGTATGATACCGCGCTACTACTAAGTTCAATGTATATACGTGCCCCCAACCGGCCGCTCCCCACTCTCCCTCTCCACTCTCACTCCCCCGCACCCTCCCGTCGTCAGCCGCCGCCGCCGTTCCCCGACAAGCTCTCGTCGACCGTCGTCGCCGACGCTCCTACTCCTCCTCCACTAAGGTAGTTCCTCCTCCCTACCGTGCCCCTCCCTCCACCTCCGGCCGCCCCCTCCTCCCTCCTCCCTCCTCCCTCCTTCTCCGGCTGCCCCCTCCTTCCCCCTCCCTCGTCCGGCCGCCCCCACCTCCCTCCTTCTCCCTCCTCCTCCGACCCTCTACTCCCTCCTCCTCCCTCCTCCCAACCCCCTCCTCCCTCCATCTCTCCTAAACCCTACACTTTTTTGTACTGTTCTTGTATAATGTAGTTTTTTACTATTTTTAGTAAGAAAAATAATTACTTTTATTTATAGTAAGTGCTTAGTTGAACTATTTGAATTAATAGAACTATTTTATTTCTAGTAAGAAAATTTAGGTATATGAGATTTGATGATCTAATTAAAGTTTTACTATAGAACTAGTTTATTTTTAGTAAGAAAATTAATAGAACTAGTTTATTTTTAGTAAGTGCTTAGTTGAACTAGTTGAATATGCGGGCTTTGTAGAGTCGTGTCTCCTTGGAGTGATCGTCATCCGAGCTACCTCTACTTCCTCTACACCCGAGTTAGTGAGCTAAAAGTCCACCTTCTCTTTATCCACTTCTCAATGTGTTGAAATAGAGTAGAACTACGGTATTTAATCGGTGAGCTCATGTGCGAATGCTTATGATAATTGATCCGGATGGAATTGCAAGTTTAAGCATGCATCATTGTATGTGTATGAACATCTTTGTATCGCTGGGAAAATCCGAGTGGCCTATGTTTTGCTAGAGTGTTGATTCATTTCCGTTCCAGCAAATTTCAGGCGCTCGATATGTCCTATTTTAGCAAAGGCCATGCCGGATTTTTCGTGAATTTAAGCATGACTTGTGCTAGAATACATAGGAAATATCAAGTGCCCCGGATTTATGTGTTGAGTTTCCTGCTAGTTGCCTTCAATCAATTTTCAATTAATGTTTCAATTATGAACATAGGAAATGTTTGACGACGAAAAGGATTTCGGTATTTGCGAATACTGTGAAGATGAGCGCGGCCTGTGCGATAGAATCTTCCTAGTTGATGATAGGCGCTTCAACATCAAGCTAGACGAGACCTTTGAAGTGGATATAGTAAGTCACAACGACAAGTCTTTTTCGTAATTAAGCATGATTTCTGCTTCATTTGCTTCAACTTATAATTTAAATTTTTTACTATTCTACTAGCGTATCCCCTGCAATGCAAGAGTTTTTGTCTTGGATAAGATAGGTTTCGGTCCTATGAAAACTATGGAGGTAAAGAGAGTTTACTTGAAGACCGAGCATGGTTGTACTTTCGACGCAAAATTATACAATGCAGACACCTACACCTATTTTGATTGCAAAGCTTGGCAAGCACTATGCAAGGCTTATGCATTTGAGTCTGATATGGTTATCACCTTTGATATTCGTACGGAAGATGATATTGAAGGTAATAGAGACATCCGGGTCGATGTGCAGACGCCTCCAATTCTACCACTATGTGAGTTTCTCAACCATATTTATGTCTTGGATATTCTTTATTCAAAAATAGTTGACAACTAATTTCTATTGACAGCTTATTTCCATTCAAGCAAACATGTCCGGCGCTTGGTAGACATGACCGTCCACTGTACCGGGGCAGTACTAAACTGCGAGGAGATAGGTCATTATGTTTCATGGCTTTAGGATCTTGATGCTGTCAAGACAAATTATTTTCCTAGACTTAAAAATCTTATTACTCAAAACGTGCGACCAATAGTGTTCGTATTGAACTATAGTCACATCTATTTAGGAAAGATGGTAAGATTTTTACTATTTGTCCTCGGTGCATCTTTTGCATACATTATTTTTAAGCTAAACTTCATTGCTAAGTATGTTACTACGATGTTCTTCAACAGGGACTTCCAATGAATGTTGTGCCTCATTGGATCGAGACTAAAGGTCGCATGAGAATGGTTAGTTTACGGCCAAGACATCCTACGTTGCACTTTAGTGCATTCAGGATTTCTCAAAGCAAGGAAGTCTTAATAGTCAAAGATTGGAGCAAAATTGTGAAGGATCGCAGAGAAGTACTAGGGGGAAACAATCAGAAGCGCAGCCCACAATTAGGAGACAGGTTCATCTGCATGCCCCAATATGATGAAGCAGGAGTGCTACACATGTTTTATGCTATTTTACCTGAGAGAGAGAGAGAGAGCAGTAGGAGTGATTAGCTAGTCAGAATGAGTTTGAAGATGATGATGTGCTACACATTGACTATGATGATTAAATAGCTAGTGTTGGTGGTAATGACTATGGTGATTATTATTAGCTAGTGTTGGCGGTGATTAGATAGCTACCGTAGCTAGTGTTGGTGGTGATTAGCTAGCTAGAATGAGTTTGAAGATGATGATGTGCTACACTATGACTATGATGATTAAATAGCTAGTGTTGCTTGTAATGACTATGATGATGATTACATAGCTTGTGTTGGCGGATTAGATACAAGTGGAGGCAACATGTGGTGCACATCGAAAGTACTACTAGTCCAAACTAGATCAAGTTTGGATTAGTAGTATACTTTCGACATGCACCACATGTTGCCTCCACTTGAACCTAATCCACCTTCATTTCTGACACTGTTATGAACATAATGATATAACAACCTCATAATTGGTATTGTACCAAAATTTGTATAACGGCGTATAAATACACTAAAAATAAAAAATGAAAAACAAAATACTAGTAGCGATGGACAAGAAACACTCTACTACTAGTTAGATTAGTAGTAGCGCTGTAGTAAACACGCGCTGCGGCTATATGTCTTAGCAGTAGCGTGTGCCGCACGCGCTACTGCTAAGGAATAGCTGTAGCGCCTTAGTAGTAGCGCGGTTTCCCGCGCTACTAGTAGGCATTAAACCCGCGCTACTACTAGGCTTTTCCCAAGTAGTGAACACTTATACCTTGAAATTTTGTTAAGGGATCATCTTATAATGCTACCGCCGTACTAAGCAAAATAAGATGCATAAAAGATAAGCATCACATGCAATCAAAATATGTGACATGATATGGCCATCATCATTTTTGTGCCTTTGATCTCCATCTCTAAAGCACTGTCATGATCTCCATCGTCACCGGCTTGACACATTGATCTCCATCGTAGCGTCGTGGTCATCTCGCCAACTATTGCTTCTACAACTATCACTAATGCATAGTGATAAAGTAAAGCAATTACATGGCATTTTCATTTCATACAATAAAGCGATAACCATAAGGCTCTTGCCAGTTGCCGATAACTTTTACAGAACATGATCATCTCATACAACAACGTATATCACATCATATCTTGACCATATCACATCACATGCCCTGCAAAAACAAGTTAGACGTCCTCTACTTTTGTTGTTGCAAGTTTTACGTGGCTACTATGGGCTTCTAGCAAGAACCATTCTTACCTACGCATCAAAACCACAACGGTGTTTCGTCAAGTTTGTCGTTTTAACCTTCAATAAGGACCGGCCGCAGTCAAATTCGATTCAACTAAAGTTGGAGAAACAGACACCCGCCAGCCACCTTTATGCAAAACTAGTTGCATGTCTGTCGGTGGAACCAGTCTCATGAACGTGGTCATGTAAGGTTGGTCCAGGCCGCTTCATCCAACAATACCGCTAAATCAAAAGAAGACGTTGGTGGTAAGTAGTATAACTATCACCGCCCACAACTCTTTGTGTTCTACTCGTGCATATCATCTATGCATAGACCTGGCTTGGATGCCACTGTTGGGAAACGTAGCATGCAATTTCAAAAAAAATCCTACGCTCACGCAAGATCTATCTAGGAGATGCATAGAAACGAGAGGGGGAGAGTGTGTCTACGTACCCTCATAGACCGAAAGCGGAAGCTATTGACAACGCGGTTGATGTAGTCGAACTTCTTCCCATTCTGACCGATCAAGCACCGAACGTACGGCACCTCCGAGTTCTGCACATGTTTAGATCGATGATGTCCCTCGAATTCTTGATCCAGCAAAGTGTCGAGGGAGAGTTCCATCAGCACGATGGCGTGGTGACGATGATGGTGAAGTGATTCGCACAGGGCTTCGCCTAAGCACTACAAAGATATGACCATGGCGTAAACAGTGGAGGGGGGCGCCGCACATGGATAACAATTGTTGGTGTCTCTTCTAGGCGCCCCCTCCCCATGTATATATAGGTGGGAGGGGGAGGGGAGCTGCCTTGAGGCGCCCCAAGTAGGAGGAATCCTAGTTGGGCCCCTAGTCCAATTCCCCCCTTTCCTTATTACCGGAAGGGGGAAAAGGGAAGGGATGGGGGAGGAAGGAAAGGGGGGGCCGAACCCCCTCCTCCTTCTCCTATTTGGCCTCCTTCCTTAGGGGGGCGCGCCACCCCTTGTCGGCTGGTGTGCTCCCCTCCTATAGCCCACAAGGCCCATTATTCCCCGGGGGGTTCCGGTAACCCCCCCCCCCCACGGTACTCCGATATGTACCCGGTACACCTCGAAACACTTCCGGTGTCCGAATATTATCGTCCTATATATGAATCTTTACCTCTCGACCATTTCGAGACTCCTCGCCATGTCCGTGATCTCATCCAAGACTCCGAACAACATTAGGTCACCAAATCACATAACTCATATAATACAAAATCGTCATCGAACATTAAGCGTGCGGACCCTACGGGTTCGAGAACTATGTAGACATGACCGAGACACCTCTCCAGTCAATAACCAACAGCGGAACCTGGATGCTCATATTGGCTCCTACATATTCTACGAAGATCTTTATCTGTCGTATCGTAATGACAACATATGTTATTCCCTTTGTCATCGGTATGTTACTTGCCCAAGATTCGATCGTCAGTATCCTCATACCTAGTTCAATCTCGTTACCGACAAGTCTCTTTACTCGTTCAGTAATGCATCATCTCGCAACTAACTCATTAGTCACATTGCTTGCAAGGCTTCTTATGATGTGCATTACCGAGAGGGCCTAGAGATACCTCTCCGATACACGGAGTGACAAATCCTAATCTCGATCTATGCCAACCCAACAAACACCTTCAGAGATACCTATAGAGCATCTTTATAATCACCCAGTTACGTTGTGACGTTTGATAGCACACAAGGTATTCCTCCGGTCAGTTTGGTTGGCACCCTGGGCTCCATGCCTGAGAATTTTTGGTGCCTGGCTTTGGCCTGAAAAGTTGGAGTTTCTTGCCTGTGCAGGCTAGCCTCACAGCGAAGTGTTTGTTTTTCCACCCTGTGCCTGGTACTTTGTCTTATAGTGATTAGAATATTTTTTCAAGGGGCATACCGTACCTTCATTGGGACTAATTAGTGCCAGGCTATTTTGCAGCAAGCCCAGGCGGAATGAATCGTACACCTGGGCCAGACTGATCACCATGCCTGGGCTAAGCATCTTATTTCCTTTGAGTTTTTTAATCTTCACCAGGCTAATCACAGGCATGAGGCAACCAGGCCAGGCAGACACTTTCCTTTCCAGGACGCAAACCAAACAACTACCAGGCTGACTGCAGGCAGCATCCAGGCCAGGCATATAATGGTGTGGATGCCAACCAAACTGACCATTAATGCCTCTTGTAGAAGAGAGATAGGTGTGCGTGTGTGTGAGAGAGAGGGGGGGAGTGAGGGTTCTTATTTCTCCTGTTTTGTAGTACATTTCATGTATTATGCACGTGTGGTAGGCATCATGCTACAACTACATATGGATAGAGTAAACATGCCATAACTATCGAGATGGTGCTTTTATGGTTTAGATTATGTGTATGCACATGTTCACTTGAGTCAATAGATCTACACACAATGGTACCATGCGATTGAAGAACGTGCTACTATATAATCAAACTCTTTCATGCTTGTTTTCCGAGTTTTTCATATATTCCTATATAGATGCAGTGTTAGTTGAATACCTAAGTTGAAATCCCTAAAAGAACATTTTTAGGCTTAGGAGACAACAGGAATAACAAAACTAGGCCATGAAAACCTTGAAGTAAGCAAGCCACCAACCCGACTACCCTTCACGTAGTATGTGTCTCTCGACCACCTTCTTTGACATGTCTTCGACATGGACATCTTACCCGACTATCCACATCAATGAATGGCGTAGCAAGGGAAAGATGGAACACCATTCAGCATCACCTCTCTCATTACTTCCTCAACCTCCCCTACTCTATGTTGAGTCCGGCGGCTCATCCTGGCACTCTTCTCTCCCACCTCTGCTCCAAATCGGTCATGAAGGGCCATGTGGAATGAGGTGCAGGTCATTCACCCCAGGCCCGTGGAGGGCAAGGTCACCGGGCAACTCCTCCATTGGCTTTAGCGGCATGAGTAACTCCTCATGATGTTTGCTTCTCCGAGGGAGGGAAGGGACATGGCAACCTGATCCATTGGGCGCTCCAAACCCCTTGGATACATGTTCACAAGAGCCAATAAACCCGAACATTGTATATTTTTAATACTATTGACAAAGCATAAACTTAATTAAGTTAACACCACACCAATGTTTTCATGCTTAGGTTTCGAAAGCAACACAAAAATTAAACCTAGATGGATCGATCCCTGCTATTAAATGGGAGTTTGTTGGTTTCACTTTCATCGCTTCCACCCCTTTCATTGATACATGCCCCCTCCCGCAAGTATGTGTCCTTTCCGATGTAGTCGCTGCCTCATGTGCCTCGTCTCCAAAAAATAGTCAAGGGTTCCTCTGCATCCCACCGGCGCTGCCGTCAATCTGCCTCGTCTCCAGTGGCCTCAGGGCCATGGGGGCGCGGTGGATGCTGACCCTTGCTGACGGGAGGGCTCCATTTTTAGATGTTTCTTCAAGTTTTGTTAAAGTTTGTGTCCTACTCAGGAAGGCGAGACGACGGTGGCTCTCTTAAGATGGAATAAAGTTTTCCCCACCTAGCTCCCGTCCCGGTGATCCGTATAGCATCGTCGGTGGGCGTGTGGATATGTGTCTTTGGTGGATCTATCTTTGGTGAATTTGCTCGGATTTGTTCATTATTCGTGTGTCTTCAGGTTGGATTCTTCTGATCTATGCTACTTTTCATCGGTGACGGTTCCTATTCTGGTGTGTTGGTCCTATGGGGTCTTAGCACGACGACTCTCTGACTGTCTACTACAACAAGTTTTGCCTGGCTTCGGCGAGAGAGGGGCGATGACGGCGGCGCGGCTTCGGCTCGCTTCAGTGCATGTAGTCGTCGCTAGGTGGTCTACGGATCTGGATGTAATTTTTATTATTTTTGGTGTTCGTTGTACTGCCATGATTGAAAATTAATAAATCAAAAAAATTCACGGAAAAAAGATACATGCCCCATCCAATGATTTTTTTTCAAACTACACGATAAACCTCATAATTTTTTTCCAAACCGCCCCACCTTCTCATGTATGGGAAAGAAATCCAGTAGTTGTATACACAGTCTCAATCAGACCATATCTTTTCTCGCTTTTACCTATGGATTCCATTTTCACGATATATCTCAATCTCAACCCAATCAAAGTTTTTCCTACGTTGAACCAAAAGAATAAACTTTCCACCTTCGCGACACACGGATATTAAGCTAGTAAAGACACCTACCGCACCACTCATCGAAGCATAATTCTTGACATTTAAGTTCTACTTGCTGCCATTTTGCAAGAAATGGGGCAGTTAAATTACTCCATATGGTACATGCGATGACCGAGAATTTTCAATGAAACACTGCATGTGCCATCCTACAAAAGAACTGCCAAAATGAGCAACCACGTTATCTTTCTCTAATAATAAAGCGGCCATCGCTTCTGCCGCCCGCTCACCGTCGCGGCCGTTTTACAGAAAAGTCTCTATAATTTTTAATAATTGAAGCCGCAGTTTCTTTTATAGTGGTTCTCAGAAAACGCTTCATTTTTACATAAAACTCCTCTATTAAACCAAAATAACCAAACCAGTCCTCCGCCTCCTCTCCTGCTCCCGCCATCGCCCGCAGAACCCCACCCAAACCCATCGCTCGCTCGCCAAGATCCAAGGCGGCCGCAGCGGCTGGGAGACTGGGAGGACGCGCGCGGGAGGAGATCCAAGGCGGCCGACGAAGGCCCCGGCGGCGCCACCGGCCTAGAAGCCCGCGTCCGATGGCGATAGGAGCGAGGGCGTCGCCAGCTCGGACACCCCGCTCGCCTTCCCCGAGGGCGACGAGCACGACGAGGCGGCGGCGGCGGAGGACGAGGCCAAGGCCAGCACGCAGGACAAGGTGAGCCGCCGGGCCGCGAGATCTGCATCCTCCTGCCTCCCTCTGCCAATTCGGCTCACTTTGATTTCGATTTATTGCTGCTCGTTGACGTGTTCCTCCTCCCCCTCTGCCTCCGCTCAGTGGGCGCAGCAGCAGCAGGCCGGCCCGCCATGGCAGTGGAGCGGGGGCGACGGCGGCTACTCCTTCAGTCGACTGCATCTTTTTGTGGCGCTTGGGTACATTCCGAATCAACTACAAATTCCTCTCACTACGCCCATGCCCAGGTAAAGGCCCCTGCCTCGCTACACCACAGAATGCAACACCCACATGCTAGGGTAGTTCCCTCTTCCCTAGGGCAGCAATTGTTGGCCTCATTGAGCAGAAGGTGGTTCTGTAAGAGAGGGAGCAGCACATGGGTGTTCTGAAGTAGATGCTACTCGGTAGAGCAAACACCAATGCCATGAAAGGGGAAGAATAAGAGTTCTTGCATATAACATGTTTGATGAAATGCTGGCACCACAAATTGAACTCATCTCCAAGCTATGCTTTATGAGAGGCTACAGATTGTTATATTATTTTGTCCAGTCCATGATGCAAGATTCTTTCATTTGTGATTGTTGCAACAATGGTTATTGGCTGAAAGCATGGTTGTGCGTGGTTCTTGCTGCTGTACATGTGGTATGGATTTTCTTCCGCCTGCTGATGTGGTAATGATTTGTTGTGCCTATTGTTTGCAGAGATTAGCCAATATTTGGGAGATGAGGTGGCTCAACTAATTGGAGACAGAACAAGATGAAGAAGGAAAGTACGGCCACACCAGGGCGACCTGGGAGCAAGAGATGATCACCATCATCTGGGTGCTAAAGGCCTAGGGAATTATAACATGGTTTTTTTATAGAAAGGTAACTAAAACCTTTTACTTTCTTGGTCTAATTTAGTTTTCCTATGTTTATAGTCTCTTTCCTGTATAGAGAGATCAAGTTGAGTAGGCCATCAGTATTGTCTTTATGGTGAAATTAGTTAAATGATCATAAGTTCTAATTTTTTGTTGTACAATTCTGTGCATCCAGGCTGAGAAACCTTCCGGTATTGCCCCAAGAAGCTTACACATCTGCTGATGTCATAGGTGTTTTCTGTTTTTGTTGTTGTTGTTGCAGGATGCTCATGGCGTAGCTTACAGTACCAGGCAACATCTTCTGTTGATTACAGTGCCAAAAACTCCAGCAGGCCGCAGGACTCCTACGTCGCTGGCGCCTGTCACCGTCACTGACGACGCCCTGCGTCCAGCTGGCCGCCAAGGAATCCGCCAACCCGTCCCAATTTAGTGTCCCACGTCATGAGCTCCTCGAAGGTGAGCAGCTGGCCCAGCCTCGCCATGTAGCACACGGTCTTGGTAGTGGAGATGTCGACATTGTCACTGCGGTCGAAGGTGCGGACGGACTCGAGCAACTACGCCCGCTGGTTGAGGTGTGGAGCATAGGGCGTGAGCACCGGCATGATGGTGTGCGCTAGCTCGTCAAACTCAGCGGCCCGCTGACATCTGTGTTGATGGCCAGCAGCAGAAGGACTCGTCGCCCGGCGGCCGCAAGCTTAGGGGGGTGGAGCAGGGCGTCGAGATCGAGACCTGCTGGCGCCTGTCACGTCGTCACTGACTCAGACCACAAGAGTCCTGCTGTGTTCGGCGTCGCGCCCTCCACATCCTGCAATGGTGATCACGATGCCCCTGCAGAACAAGGTGCCGATGCCTGTCACTGCCCTGCGTCCTGCTCCACGCTGTGCCCAGTGCTGCCACCCTGCTCTGTGTTGTGCCCTCGATAGGCGCCATCCTTGGACGCCATCTCTTCCAACCTATCTTCAAAAAAGATTTGTACCCTTCCAAACTGATATCAATTACATACTCAAGGCAGTTCTAGATGTCTGCAAGTTTGTGATCTGCAAGTATTATAGTCAAAAGGATTTCAATTATGATAGGCCGTAGCTTCACTTTACATCCTCAGGTCAGTTCTAGATGTCTGCAAGTTTGTGATTTGCAAGTATTATATTAAAAAAGATTTCAATTATGATAGTCCGTAGCTTTACTAATCCCACTGTTATACTACTATGTGTGTTCACTGATGCATGTGTCTTCAAATTATGATAGGCTGTAGCTGGATCAGATGAAGCAGTTTTGCCGTGTGAATAGCCGTAAAGCGAAACAGAAGCAGCTCACATGCGCGTCTACTTGTTTTTTTTACTTGCCGTAGCTGGATCATTAGCTTGAACGCAAAGCCATCTAGTCTATTCTCTGCCCCCATGATATCTTTTCTTAATTTGGTAGATTGGTAGATCAAGTTTTTGCAAGATGACAACACCACATGTGTAGTTGCTGACTATGTTTATATCGCAAAAATATTATGGTTGCAAGCATCTACCTGTCTTATTCTCAAGGAAGGGCCCAGCCTATCATTTGATTTTAAGTTGTCAGATTCATCATATAGTATTTAAGATTGGCAGATTAAATTTCCCCGGTGCTGCCACTGGGGCGTACTGCTGCTCGCCTCTCCGTCCGCCGGTGCCTCCCGCTCGGGCGGTGTCCCGGGCTGACGGCGTGCGTCCTGAGCTGCTGCTCGCGTCGCCTCGCGACCGCTGCTGGACCCGAGGGAGCCGCCGGCTGCGCACGTCCGGGGGAGCGCCCGAGCAGCTCGGGTTCGAGCTTACGGCTGCGTGCGCGCCCAAGGGAGCAGCTACCCAGTGCAGCGGCATCAGCTAGCAACCTCTGAATTCAGTAATGCAGAATTCTGGAGGCAATTACATGTATATACTGTGCATGAAAGCTTTCATTTGAAAGCTCATATGGTCAATTTTGTTCCTTTTTCATTTTTGTTCTTTCATTTGAAGCGTCCAATGTTGCCGCCGAGTTCGCCGGAGGAAGAAGCGTCGAGTTCGCCGGAGGAACAAAAACATCGGTCGAGCCGTACAATGGCGCCTGCAGCGGCTACACCAGAGATATTTATCCCCTTGATGAAACCTAACCACTCGATGTAATCTCCCCTGTTTTAGTTGTTGTTTCTGTCCTGGTTGTACAGGCAGTTTTCAACAGCAGCAGCTAGCATGCTCAGTCTGAACTTTTAGAATGTTTTCCCAGTTCATGTTCAACGTTGATCCTTTTTCCAGTTAAAGTTCCAAGCAACTTTCCTGTGTGAATCTCACTGAAACTTCTGTTTCATTGTGTATATTCAGCCTATCGAGCCGAGTTTCGGACTGATCATAAGCAGACCTCGGTTTAAGTTGTGATGCTAATTTGATTTGTGTGCTGCACCATCATCAATATCTTCGATTTCAAGCGGTTCCATGGCAAATCAAATACAATTTTTTTTCTTTGTTTATGACAGTACATATTTGACAGGTTAAAGCATGTACTATTGTGCACACTGAAGTGTAACAAGCCTCTCCAGTAGCAAAACTGAATATGATACCCTGTTCTGAATTTATGATTTCGCAAGTAAGATGACATACAACTGAGTATGTTGTTCTGAATTTGATATGAGTGTTCTGCACAAATATTTCTCATGTTCAACTGATATGAGCACCTGCTCTATTCTGATGTTGCATTAATCAATGTTCCGAACTGATGTATCTGACGGTCTGATACCCTGTGATAAAATATTGAAGTTATGGACATGTTGATAGTGGTTATCAAGCAAAGAGATAGTTCCGTAAAATGTTATTGGTTATTGCAAGAAGTTGATTCATTTACTGATGTAGTAAGGAAGGGGCGCAAACTGATTTTGTACATATACCTTGAAAGATTTCCTTGCATGTTTTTGTAGTCGTTTCCTGCATATGGAGGGCTGTGCATGATCTTTTTTCTAAGTTCATGTAATATTTTCAGGTAGCTGCTCTTGCTACGATCCATGGCTTACGTGCTGTACTTCCATAGATCCTTTTTTGCATAATGAGCTATGTGGAGGCTCTCCATTTTGGCTATATTCATTTTCCGTAACAATGCATGAATTCGGATATCATTTTGATACATTTTCCCTTATGTTGATTCAAGTTCGCTCAGAAATCTATGGAGTTCAGCGTAGTTTTTTTTTTTTTTGACATGAATTGGGGAGTTACTATACAGTAGAGCAACACTGATGCAAAGTTAGAACAAGGCATCACAATGAACTATAATGTAGAGAAATCTATGTACTAGCATCAGTAGAAATGTCCAGTAATACATACTCCCTCTGTAAACTAATATAAGAACGTTTAGATCACTATTTTAATATTCTAAACGCTCTTATATTAGTTTACGGAGGGAGTACTATAAAAAAAACAAGCCAGCTGTTGTCTTGCGTCATTTACGGAACATTTATTGGGTTCTATGAACAACAAATGGAACAGAATTTACATAAGATTATATCAAGAGTTACTGCCATGGCATGTTTCTAGAACCCATTGAGAGAAATTGAGAGATTATAGTAGTAAGGATCAATAGACATAGAGAGAAATTGAGAGGAGGCTGCTGCTATGTGCATGCATATGCTGTTGTTGCTGCGTGTTGTTTTGGCAGAGCTAGAATTAAGAGAGAAGTAGAGAGAAAGTGAGAGGGATCGAGAGCCTGCCGCTATTCGTGTTTCTGACCGATTATACTTGGTTGCCGTAGCAATTTATACAGGGTTTGATTGCTAAATGGTACTGTTCATTACTGATTGTCAGATTTTGTCTAGTAACCATTAGGGAGAAGGGAAGGGACGTGTATTCAGTCATTGCTTCAAGTCGCTAGATGTGTGTGCTTTTGTATGTTTGTTTTGGGGCTTTCACTTGTTTTTTTCTAGAACCCATGGAGAGGCCGAGAGAGCCGGCCGGAGGGGAGGGGAGGGACGCTTGCCGCCGTCGCATTCAGTTCAGCTAGGTTGGGGAATGAGGGTTAATTTGGGATTGGGGAAGGAAGAGGCAGAAGACGAGGAGTTTTTTTTTTTTTGAGAAACTCGTGCTCACAGTCGAGACGAGACGAGGAGCTCAGCTGGTGTCGGCGTAGTTTAGGCCGGACTTAATACGTGGCCAAATGTCAATGGACAAAGCCAAAAAAATAGTGAAAAAAATACAGATGAAATATAATATTAAAAAAGACATCGCCATAAAAATGATACCATTTTAAAAAATGTTTTCAAATTAAAAAAAACACCTCGTGAAAGTAAAAGAAACCGTATTTTCCTGAACAACAAAAAATAAAATTGATTGATAAAGAAATCGTGTATTTCAAATGAAATGAAACTGTGGAGCTGAAATAGGTAATGACGAACATTGTCAGGGTACGTCCAAATTTCATCATACAAAAAGAAATACTTAGTGTAATCTTGTTTATACATTTGCAAAAATTGGGTTAAAAATGTTGCCTAATGACACGTGGGGCAGGTTATATTCTATTTTTAGCCCGGTGCAACGCACAGGCATTTGTACTAGTTGTATTAATTTATAGTGGTATATAACTGATGTTCTGTAAGGCATCAGAAATTAAATTTACATTTGAGTATATGCTGAAGAACTAACTAAGATTTTGTAGGACTATGCTCGGGTCTAGACATTCTAATGCTATTAAGGAAATATGTTGCTTTCCTGCAAAGTTTCTAAAATTACTTTGTCGGAGTTGCTTGCTCTGGAAACACGTTAGGTTTTTACTTTTGGAACTCTGGTGGCAACCCTGATTCTAATCTTAACGTCTATCGATCTACCAAAACACCGGGCTTGTGATTCAGGAGTATATATAGAAAAATCAAGTACACCTTTAAACTCTAATAAGGCTATTATGTTTGACCATTTATGTGTCTGAAGAGCAAAACCATAGTTCCTCATATTATTTCACACAAGATATGGAAAGTGATGGACGAAAAATGCAAGGAAGATAACACATGTTGAGACACCGTAGCAAGTGATCAGTGGTCCAAATTGACCACTTCCAAGTACCAAATCTTTATAACATTTCAATAAATGATAGGCTTTGCTCCACCATAACTCCTTTAAGTTTGGAGAAATAAGGTAGCTGGGTAGAATTCCGTTACTCGAAAATGGGAGGCCATTGATGCATATAACCTAGAATCAAAGTTTTAAAAGCGGCATCCTCAAAATATATGATAAATTGACGTTATAGATGCTAAAGTCGCTAAATTTTACACAATGCCATTTAGTGTGAAGCCCCTCCAAAGTCTATAGCACTGAGATAGCGCACTATTTAGAACTCTGCCTAGGGTATGCAGC
The DNA here is from genome assembly GCF_003073215.2 of Triticum urartu. NCBI lineage: Eukaryota > Viridiplantae > Streptophyta > Magnoliopsida > Poales > Poaceae > Triticum > Triticum urartu. The sequence continues at coordinate 51,095,085 of NC_053027.1, forward strand.
TTTATAAATTGCAAATGAATACTTTCAGCAAAACCAGAAGTTTTTCTTTTGAAAAATGCATGTCATGAAAGCTGGACCCATGAACACTAGGTCTTCTATGCTATCATCTTAGTTTGGTGTGGGCATCAAACAATACGTGATTCGAAGGATGACACTTAACATATCCAAGACAACACCTTTTGATCCCTCTTTGTCGGAGCTAGGCTTGGAAGGCTATTGGGAACTAAGGCGTGCTATTTTAGCTTTGCCGACTGTTCCACTCGTGCTCACACCACCACATTTGCAACATCTAACTCCCAACATTATTTGGGTTAATTGCCACTTGAATGGAGCCTCCTGTTTTGAACCGAAATGAAGACCTCATGGAAAAGAAGGAGCAACATGGAAAGGAGTAGTTCTCTCTGGTAAGGCAAGGATGCGTATTTTGGTGGTCTAACGCTATGAATTCCTGGTTGATGCTAGCGCAATAACTTCTATGTGTCTAATGATTAAATTCTCTCCTTTCTCTCTGTACGAGTGGAATTTCAGACAGGTGGAATGTCATGTCTTGGTTGCATGAAATGGATATCGTCATGGTCAATAGTTATTTGCATTATACTAGTTGCAATGTCTACCTAGGAGCCATTAATAGTTGTCTTGTTTCCTTTGTTTGGGAGTAATGACATAATTTTAGTCCTCTACAAGTATATTGGTCCTATCAGTGCATCAAGGAAAGAGCGTTACATTATTGTAGATGATTTATACCAATAATATATAATAATATATGGTTTGTGCATCAACCCATATGTAGAAGCCGGGGGGTTATTGACGGAGACAATTCCGGCTGATCTCAGTCGGGGCATGGGGGCATGGCCAACGAATCGTGTCCCCCATAATTATGCCTACTTGACTGGCCTCCTTTGTTTGTGAAGTTATCTAGATCAATAGCAATATGATCATACATTAAAATAGTTGCAAACAATGCATCTACCGACAAAAGGACCAGATTCTCAACAAGTTTTTTTACATCCCTCGATCCCAAAAGCAAAAGAATAGGTAGTCCCCAGCACCTACATTTTTTGGCCTATCCCCCCTTCCTTTTGAGGAAGACGTTTGTACATGCTAGCACGGAAATCATGAACAAACTTCGCCGCATCAGGATCTAAGTCGCCCGCCTTCACATACACCATATTTCGGCCCTCACTCGCTTGCTTAATCGCAAGATTCCTCTCGTCGATCGTAATCTTCTTATTTTGGATTTCATGAGCAAGCCAGGCCTCTCCGACTTCTTTTCCTTCTCGGTCTTATTGCGCTTGGAAAATGCCTCCACCTTCTTTGCCATGATGTTCTAGAACTTCTCTATCATCTTGGGTGTTGCCTCTTCTTGCTTCATGTTCTCCGTCTCCCACTTCCCCTCTACCTAGGCACATGGGTGGTCAGTGCAAGCCCTCTTACAATGGTTGGATCACCACCTTCATCACTTGCTTTGGCGTTGGTGGCTGACAAAATGGGTTATGTTTCTCCACTGGCTTTGCACATTCAACTTGTACCAATAATGCATCATTGTGAATGGCTAGCCCCCAGTCTTATTTTACAAAGTGACAGCACGACCGACTAGCAACATACAACAAATTAATCAACTGACCAACAAATAGAGCAACACGAAAGCAACATGGAGCAAATCAACTTACAAGCTCGAGCAGTGACACACCACTTGGCCATCGGTTTTGTGTTTCTGCATATGTTGTGTACTTGTTGATGGACTTTTGAATGGTGTACCATCTATGACTTAGCAACTTCGGATTGCGATCATGGATCACTTACTGGATGTAGGGCTCTTCGTTTTTGTGCTCATGAAAAAATCAGGCACACTTTGCCAAAAAAGCCGAGCCCTTTTGCTCTGTGCCTTGAAACGAATCACACTAGTGTCCAACCAAGCCGCACACAACAATTCATAGTCCTTGTTCGAGTATGACAAACCCCTCTTCTTTACAGCCACATCAGACATGATAGGTTGTTGGGTGTCCATCATGGCCGTGTCTTGCTCCACCTAAGGCGAGTAGTGGTCATCGACTTGTCTGTTCTCATGCTCTCCGCCATTATAGATCATGTTCATCATCTCCTCATCGGTGACTACCATCGAGTTTGGGGGAGGCAATCGACCAAACAATGACCGGGTACTGCCTGATAAGGGATCCTCAGACTAAAACCACAATCAGATGAGTGTGGACGACTCGGTGAACATATACTCGTTGTAGAGGTCGACGGTGTATGATGGAGGCCTACCGAAGATGAAGGAGGAGGTGATAGAGTGCTTTGGCGATTGTTGCGTGACACGTAGACTCTACCGATGAGCAATGGAGTAGGGCGGCAATTGCCCAGGCGGCGGGGAGACAACAGGCCGCTGTGGAGGATGATCTCTGGCCTGAGTGGCCGCCAACGCCTTCTTCTTCATTGGCATCGACATATGGAGGACGGGCTACGGGTATGGCATGACAATGAACCTTGTAAGGGTTTCGACTATTCCATCAGGCACAAACGACGAAATTGGTGGTGGCAGCGGTAATTGAGGCGAAGAGGGCGGGCTTTCGCATGAGAAGTGGCAGGACTATGAAGGCGTGCATGCTGGGGTTTTTGGGTGGGACATGGGTGTCGAACTATGACATAGCAGACGCCCGAACTCCCCAGATCTCACACGGTTTTGGGCCGGGCTATGGGATTTCAAGAGTCTAGACCATCCAATTTGATGATCCACATTGGTTGGCTAAAAGTGTCCAAAGGATCCATTTCAGTCCAAAAGTTTGCGGGCATTTTGATGGCCCACTTTGGACTTTGGAGATGCCTTTATCAGACCAACATCCGCAACACTAAACCTGATCATGGGCTGCTGATAACCCACAAGTATAGGAGATCAATTGTAGCCTCTTTCGACACGTAAGAGTGTCGAACCGAATGAGGAGCTAAAGGTATAACAAATATTCCCTCAAGTTCTATCGACCACCGATACAACTCTACGCACACTTAACATTCGCTTTACCTAGAACAATTATGAAACTAGAAGTACTTTGTAGGTGTTTTTGGATAGGCTTGCAAGATAATAAAGGGCACGTAAATAAGAAGTAGTGGCTGTTTAGATAAAGAAGCAATAAAGTAAATATAGCGAGTGTGGAAAAGTGGTGGTAGGAGTTGCGAAATTGTCCCTAAGCAATCGACTACTTTACTAGACCGATAGCAAGTTTTTATGTGGGAGAGGCCACTGCTAGCATGTCATCCCTGACTTGGAATTCTATGCACTTATGATTGGAACTATTAGCAAGCATCCGCAACTACTAACGTTCATTAAGGTAAAACCCAACCATAGTATTAAGATATATTGGTCCCCCTTCAATCCCGTATGCATCAATTTCTATGCTAGGTTGAAGCTTCTGTCACTCTTGCCCTCCAATACATATTCCTATCAACATACAACTAACCCTATGGCGTGATCCACGCGCGCGCTCATATGATGGGCACCAAAGGACAGCAACATAACCACAAGCAAATTAAATCAATCATAGAAATTCATCAACCACCGATAGGACAACGAAAATCTACTCAGACATCATAGGATGGCAACACATCATTGGATAATAATATGAAGCATAAAGCACCATGTTCAAGTAGAGGGTACAGCGGGTTGCGGGAGAGCGGACCGCTGTAGATAGAGGGGGGAAGGTGATGGAGATGTTGGTGAAGATGGCGGAGGTGTTGGTGTAGATTGCGGTGATGATGATGGCCCCCGGCGACGTTCCGGCGCCACCGGAAGCGAGGGGGAGAGAGCACCCCCTCCTCCTTCTTCTTCCTTGACCTTCTCCCTAGATGGGAGAAGGGTTTCCCCTCTGGTCCATGGCCTCCATGGCATGGGAGGGGCGAGAGCCCCTCCGAGATTGGATCTGTCTCTCTGTCTCTCTCTGTTTCTGCGTTCTCAGATTCTACCCTTTCACCGTTTCTTATATTCCTGGAGATCCGTAACTCCAATTGGGCTGAAATTTTAACACGATCTCTATCCGGATATTAGCTTTCTTGCGGCGAAATAAGGGCATCAACCACCTTACGGGGTGGCCACGAGGGCCTAGGGCGCGCCTGACCCCCCTGGGGCGCGCCCCCTGCCTCGTGGCCCCCTCGGGGATCGTCTCGCGTTGATTTTTCTTCCCAAAAATCACATATATTCCAAAAAAAATCTCCGTCAGTTTTATCCCATTTGGACTCCATTTGATATGGATTTACTGTGAAACAAAAAACATGCAACAAACAGGAACTGGCACTTGGCACTGGATCAATATGTTAGTCCCCAAAAATAGTATAAAAAGTTGCCAAAAGTATATGAAAGTTGTATAATATTGGCATGGAACAATAAAAAATTATAGATACGACGGAGACGTATCAGCATCCCCAAGCTTAATTCCTGCTCATCCTCGAGTAGGCAAATGATAAAAAAGATAATTTTTGATGTGGAATGCTACCTAGCATAATCTTGATCATATATCTAATCATGGCATGAATATTAAGACACGAGTGAATTCAAAGCAATAGTCTATCATTTGACATTAAGACAATATAATACTTCAAGCATACTAACCAAACAATTATGTCTTATCAAAATAACATGGCCAAAGAAAGCTCATCCCTACAAAATCATATAGTCTGGCTATGCTCCATCTTCACCACACAAAGCATTCAAATCATGCACAACCCCGATGACAAGCTGAGCAATTGGTTCATACTTTTTAACGCGCTTCAGGTTTTTCAACCCTCACACAATACATGAGCGCAAGCCATGGACATAGCACTATGGGTGGAATAGAATATGATGATGGAGGTTGTGGGGAGAAGACAGAAAGGAAGAAAGTCTCACATCGACGCGGCTAATCAACGGGCTATGGAGATGCCCAGCAATTGATGTCAATGCGAGGAGTAGGGATTGCCATGCAACGGATGCACTAAGAGCTATAAATGTATCAAAACTCAAACTGGAAACTAAGTGGGTGTGCAACCAACTTGCTTGCTCATGAAGACCTCGGGCATTTGAGTAAGCCCATCATCGGAATATACAAGACAAGTTCTATAATGAAAATTCCCACTAGTATATGAAAGTGATAACTCAAGAGACTCTCTATATGAAAAACATGGTGCTACTCTGAAGCACAAGTGTGGTAAAAAGATAGTAACATTGCCCCTTCTCTCTTTCTCTCTCATTTTTTTTCTTTTTTGGGCCTTCCTTTTTTTGGCCTTTCTATTTTTTTTTCTTTTTTTTGGTCCGGAGTCTCATCCCGACTTGTGGGGGAATCATAGTCTCCATCATCCTTTCCTCACTGCGGAAATGCTCTAATAATGATGATCATCACACTTTCATTTACTTACAAATCAATATTAGAACTCGATACTAGAACAAAGATATGACTCTATATGAATGCCTCCGGCAGTGTAACGAGATGTGCAATGATCTAGCATAGCAATGACATCAAAAAACGGACAAGCCATGAAAACATCATGCTAGCTATCTTACGATCATGCAAAGTAATATAACAATAAATGCTCAAGTCATGTATATGATGATGATGGAAGTTGCATGGCAATATATCTCGGAATGGCTATGGAAATGCCATAATAGGTAGGTATGGTGGCTGTTTTGAGGAAGATATAAGGAGGCTTATGTGTGATAGAGCGTATCGTATCACGGGGTTTGGATGCACCGGCGAAGTTTGCACCAACTCTCGAGGTGAGAAAGGGCAATGCACGGCACCGAAGAGGCTAGCAATGATGGAAGGGTGATAGTGCGTATAATCCATGGACTCAACATTAGTCATAAAGAACTCACATACTTATTGCAAAAGTTTATTAGCCCTCGAAGCAAAGTACTACTACGCATGCCCCTAGGGAGATAGATTGGTAGGAAAAGACCATCGCTCATCCCCGACCGCCACTCATAAGGAGGACAATCAATAAATACCTCATGCTCCAACTTCGTTACATACCGGTTCACCATACGTGCATGCTACGGGACTTGCAAACCTCAACACAAGTATTTCTCAATTTCACAATTACTCAACTAGCACGACTCTAATATCACCACCTTTATATAGCAAAACTATTGTAAGGAATCAAACACATCATATTTAGTGATCTACAAGTTTTATATAGGATTTTACGACTAACCATGTGAATGACCAATTCCTATCATCTCTCTAAATAGATATAAGTGAAGCAAGAGAGTTTAATTCTTTCTACAAAAGATATGCCCACACTCTAACAAATATAAGTGAAGCAAAAGAGCATTCTATAAATGACGGTTTTCTATGTGAAGAGGAACAGGCAATCCAAACTTCAAATGATATAAGTGAAGCACATGAAGCATTCTATAAAGCCATAATCAAAAGATTTAAGTGAAGTGCAAAGAGAATTTTATAAATCAACCAAGGACTATCTCATACCAGCATGGTGCATAAAAGAAAAATGAAAACTAAATGCAAAAGACGCTCTAAGATTGCACATATCGCATGAACGAAACGAATCCGAAAACATACCGATACTTGTTGAAGAAAGATGGGATGCCTTCCAGGGCATCCCCAAGCTTAGATGCTTGAGTCTCCTTGAATATTTACTTGGGGTGCCTCGGGCATCCCCAAGCTTGAGATCTTGCCTCTCTTCCTTCTTCTCACATCGAGACCTTCTCGATCTTCGAACACTTCATCCACACAAAACTCAACAGAAAACTCGGTAAGATCTGTTAGTTTAATAAAGCAAATCACTACTCTAAGTACTGTTGAAAACCAATTCATATTTTGTTTTTGCATTATAGGTACTATAATATAACTTTTCCATGGCTTAATCCACTGATATAAATCCATAGTTTCATCAAAACAAGCAAACTATGCATCAAAAACAGAATCTGTCTAAAACAGAACAGTCTGTAATAATCTGAACATTCACCATACCTATGGTACTCCAAAAATTCTACCAAAATTAGTAAAAATAAACAATTTGTATAGAAAGACAGTGCAAAAAGTTTTAGAACTGTTTGATGTTCCAGTAAAAAATTTAAAATCGCGCACTACAGCCAAAGTTTCTGTCCTGCACCACACAAACGAACAAGCACTGTAAAAATCCTAAAGGCAAACCTTGGCACATTATTTTTATTTTTAAAATTTATAAAATCACACAACATAACTTCCGGGTTGTCTCCCTGGCAGCGCTTTCTTTAAAGCCATTAAGCTAGGCATATAGTGCTCAAGTAATGGATCCACCCGGATCCCAAGGTATATCAAAGCCAATTTGAATCAAAAATGATTTGTAATTTAGTAGTGAGCACAAAGTAACATATATCAAGCAATGACGAAGTCTATCTCTCTTCCTATGCATCGGCATGTTATAAAAGGACAATTCATGCACACATAGTAAAGGCCAATGCATAGTATAAACAGTTTCTTGCAATTTTATCATATTGGAAACATAAAGAGGCGGGGATGTAGTTCCTATCTCATAATAATTGCAAGTAGGAGCAGCAAGCACATGCATATTATATCTATCAAAATCATCATGTGTAATAGTAAAACGCAACCCATCAATATAATCCTTAATAAGGGTAAACTTCTCCGATGTAGTGTAGTTGGGAGAATTCAAAAAGATAATAGGACTATCATGCGTGGGTGCAATAGTAACAATATCATGTTTAACATAAGGAACTATAGCAAGTTCATCTCCATAAGCATAATTCATATTGGCATCTTGGCCACAAACATAGCAAGCATCAAGTTCATCAAAAAGGGATATTTCAAACGAATTAAAGGGCTCATAACAATTATCATAGCATTCATCCTTCGGTAAGCACGAAGGGAAATTAAAAATTGTATGGGATAAAGAGTTACTCTCATTAGAAGGTGGGCACCGGTGATCAATCTGCTCTTCCTCCTTTTGTTCTTCGCTCTCCTCCTCATCTTTTTCATCCAATGAGCTCACAGTTTCATCAATTTCTTCTTCCATAGACCCCTGCAAAATATTAGTCTCTTCTTGGAGAGCGGATGAGTCCTCAATATATGGTTTAACATAGGCATTAGAAGCATAATTATCATAACAATATTTAAGTATGGCAAAATTTTCAGATTTGTAAAGAGTAGCATCATACTTTTCAATCAAAGAAGCAATTTCATAAGCACCCTTAAAAGCAAAAAATTCTTCAATTTGTTGAACATCATAGTAATTATAAACACCCTTAGCATACGAAGATACGGTTTCATTATCGCTAAACTCACATTGGTAGGTAAGGTGTTTCTTAGGGTTTTCAGAACAACAAGTAACATCATATATTTCACATAAATTCCAAGCATAGCACTGCAAACGATGAATTTGATCCAGTAAAAGTTCCCCTTTTCGAGATAAGCAGTGTCGCGCATAACAAGCATGCTCATCTAAACATTTGCCCTCAACTAAGCTAGATGGGGTTTTAGCACGAGCACAAAGGGATCGAAGATGATCCAAGTAAAAAGGTTTAGGAGTGTGATAGATTTTGAGTGGTTCTTCAACCATTGGTGTAGCAGGTACAACTAATTTTTTTGGTATTTTGCATTTCCTACCCATAACTAAAGATAGAAAACAACTTAGAACATCAAATAAAAATTACTTAGTGATAAAGCAAACAAGCACACACGAGAATATTCACCCCACGCTATTGCTCCCCGGCAACGGCGCCAGAAAAAGGTCTTGATAACCCATAAGTATAGGGGATCAATTGTAGCCTCTTTCGATAAGTAAGAGTGTCGAACCCAACGAGGAGCTAAAGGTAGAACAAATATTCCCTCAAGTTCTATGGGCCACTGATACAACTCTACGCACGCTTAACATTCGCTTTACCTAGAACAAGTATGAAACTAGAAGTACTTTGTAGGTGTTTTTGGATAGGTTTGCAAGATAATAAAGAGCACGTAAATAAGAAGTAGGGGCTGTTTAGATAAAGAAACAATAAAGTAAATATAGCGAGTGTGGAAAAGTGGTGGTAGGAGTTGCGAAATTGTCCCTAAGCAATTGACTACTTTACTAGACCGATAGCAAGTTTTTATGTGGGAGAGGCCACTGCTAGCATGTCATCCCTGACTTGGAATTCTATGCACTTATGATTGGAATTATTAGCAAGCATCCGCAACTACTAACGTTCATTAAGGTAAAACCCAACCATAGCATTAAGATATATTGGTCCCCCTTCAATCCCGTATGCATCAATTTCTATGCTAGGTTGAAGCTTCTGTCACTCTTGCCCTCCAATACATAGTCCTATCAACATACAACTAACCCTATGGTGTGATCCACACGTGCGCTCATATGATGGGCACCAAAGGACAACAACATAACCACACGCAAATTAAATCAATCATAGCAATTCATCAACCACCGATAGGACAATGAAAATCTACTCAGACATCATAGGATGGCAACACATCATTGGATAATAATATAAAGTATAAAACACCATGTTCAAATAGAGGGTACAACGGGTTGCGGGAGAGTGGACCGCTGTAGATAGAGGGAGGAAGGTGATGGAGATGTTGGTGAAGATGGCGGAGGTGTTGGTGTAGATTGTGGTGATGATGATGGCCCCCGGCGGTGTTCCGGCGCCACCGGAAGCGAGGGGGAGAGAGCCCCTGTGACGCCCCGAGACCGTTGCGCCAGGTGTCGTCCAGTTATTCGCTGCTGTTGCCATGTCTTTTGCTTGCGTGTTGCATTTCATCATGTCATCATATGCATTGCATCATCATTTTTTCAAAACCTGCATCCGTCCGGGTTTCTCGTCGTTCCGTCCGTTGTCCGTTCTGAGCCCAGACACACTTGCACGCGCCCGCGGCATGTCCGAAATATTATTTTATAAGTCACCGAAAAATATTCTCGGAATGGGTTGAAAGTTGGCATGCGGTGTTGTTATGTTGTAGGTAGGCCACCTGCCAAGTTTCATCGCATTCGGAGTTCGTTTGATAGCCCAACGGATAACTATAGCGACATTATAGTCGGTCTAATATCGGACGTTTTCGGTTTCCGGAAACAGACGCCGGGTCTCTCCCTTCTCTTGTCTCAGTCCGAGGCCTTCTGCACAGCCCACAAGCTCCAACCTACCACTCCTCGCGTTTGGAGCCGTCGGATCATGATCGGAGGCTCCGAAAACCTCTCCTAACCCCTCAAACCCTAACCCTGCCTATATAAGGAAACCCCTCCTTCCAAATATGGTCATTCCTTCCCCTCCACCTCCAATTCCGCGCCCCTAATCATCAGCGCCGCCGACCACCTCCATTTCCGTGCCGGCCGAAGCCCCCTCCGCCACTTGGCGCATCTCCACTGGCTAGCGCCACCGAAACCACCGGCCTCCACCACTCCTACGCTGCCACGTCGCCTCCCTGCCTCTGATCCACCGCGCCAGGCCTGCGAGGCCCATCCACAGCCCGCCTCGCACCGCACCGGGCCCGAGCCACCGCCGTGCGCACACAGCTCCGCAGGCGCCCCTGCCCCGAGCTCCTTCCTGCTCGTCCCCGCCACCTGGAGTTCGTCGCCTCGTCTCGCACTTTGCCTCCTCGCCGGACTTCGTCGCTCGTCGCCGGACCTCGTTCAGGCCGCCACCGCCCCGCAGATGAGCGCCACTGCCCCGCGCCTCCCTCTTCCTTCCCTGCGTCTCCCGCTTGTCCTCACCCAGTCTCTCTCTCTCCAGGGCGTCGTTCGTCACATCTGGAGCCTCCCCGAGCGCCGCCGGCCACCTCCGACACCGGATCCGGCTTCCCCAGTCCCGGATCTGTCCATTCCTGCCGGTACCGCCTCGCCCCGCCGCCTCAGGCCACCACCGGTCCCTGCCGCCGCCACCATGGCTCGCCTCGGCCTCGGCGGGAGGTCAGGGACGAGATCCCCCTCGCGCGGGCCGCCTCCCCTTCGCCTGATCCAGCCCAGCCGCGGCCTCTTGCTTGGCCCAGCTCCAAGCCTGCCCGCCTCACCACCGAACCGGGCCTTAGCCCATGAGTGAGCAGCTCCTCCAGCCCCTCTGTGCGGTTGGGCCAGCCAGATTCGGCCCATGTCACATTTTTTTCCATTCTGCGATTTGTCTATTTATCGAGAGTTTGCCTATTTTACAGAAAACCCCTTGTGCTTCATGCATTTAATAACTTCTCAACTGTGCATCATATGGAAAAACTTTATATATGAAATATGCTTAGAATTTCATCTAGTTTAATAATATGCAACTTTCATCCATGTTAAAAATGCTTAAAATGTTGTTTGCATTAATTTACTCCTATGCCATGCTAAAATGATTTAATTCATAACTAAATAACCGTAGCTCCAAATTTAATAAACTTTATATGTAAATGGGGTGAAAAATGCCTAGATTATGATGGTGCACTCATCTTGCATGTTTAACAACTCTAAAATAATGTTTAGGGCAGAACAGTACCAAACCTAAATTATGCACATGAGGAGTTTCCGGACTTGTTGTTTTGTTGTTCCAGCCTCATTTAAACTTGCCTAGATTAGATAGTTTCATCATGCTTCCCCTCTTGCCATGTTTAACAACATTTAATATTGTTGGGTACATAAACGAGATCGAACTAAATAACTTGCATGTGGTGTTTCGTCAATATGCAACGGAGTTGCATGTTGAACTCCACTTAATTTGTAGGATTGTTTGTGCATTTCGCCATGCCATGCTTCATTAAACCGGACATGCATCATACTTGTTTGCGCATCATGCCATGTCTATGTGGTGGTTTTTTACTATGTTGTTTGCTTCTTTCCGGTGTTGCTTCTTCGGGTTGGTTCCGTTAACGTCGTTTGTGAGGAACCGTTCGACTACGTCCGTTTGTCTTCTTCATGGACTTGTTCTTCTTCCTTGCGGGATCTCAGGCAAGATGACCATACCCTCGAAATCACTTCTATCTTTGCTTGCTAGATGCTCGCTCTTTTGCTATGCCTATGCTGCGATACCTACCACTTGCTTATCATGCCTCCTATATTGTTGAACCAAGCCTCTAACCCACCTTGTCCTAGCAAACCGTTGTTTGGCTATGTTACCGCTTTGCTCAGCCCCTCTTATAGCATTGTTAGTTGCAGGTGAAGATTGAAGTTTGTTCCTTGTTGGAACATGTTTACTTGTTGGGATATCACAATATATCTTATTTAATTAATGCATCTATATACTTGGTAAAGGGTGGAAGGCTCGGCCTTATTCTTGGTGTTTTGTTCCACTCTTGCCGCCCTAGTTTCCATCATATCGGTGTTATGTTCCCGGATTTTGCGTTCCTTACGCGGTTGGGTAATAATGGGAACCCCTTGACAGTTTGCGTTGAATAAAACTCTTCCAGCAATGCCCAACATTGGTTTTACCATTCGCCACCTAGCCTTTTCTTTTTCCTTGGGGGTCGCGCGCCCAAGGGTCATCATTATTTTAACCCCCCGGGCCAGTGCTCCTCTGAGTGTTGGTCCGACCGAGCAGACTGTGGGGCCACCTTGGGGCAACTTGAGGTTTGGTTTTACTCGTAGGATGTCTCATCTGAGTGTGCCCTGAGAACGAGATATGTGCAGCTCCTATCGGGATTTGTTGGCACATTCGGGCGGTGTTGCTGGTTTAGTTTTAATTTATCAAAGTGTCTTGTAGAACCGGGATACCGAGTCTGATCGGAATGTCTTGGGAGAAGGTCTATTCCTTCGTTGACCGTGAGAGCTTGTCATGGGCTAAGTTGGGACACCCCTGCAGGGATTTGAACTTTCGAAAGCCGTGCCCGCGGTTATGGGCAGATGGGAATTTGTTAACGTCCGGTTGTAGAAAACCTGAAGTTGACCTTAATTAAAATACATCAACCGCGTGTGTAACCGTGATGGTCTCTTCTCGGCGGAGTCCGGGAAGTGAACACGGTGTTGGAGTTATGCTTGACGTAGGTTGTTCTAGGATCACTTCTTGATCATAGATTTCTCGAACGTGCTTTGCCTTCTCTTCTCGCTCTCATTTGCGTATGTTAGCCACCATATATGCTAGTCGCTTGCTGTAGGTCCACCTCATACCTTTACCTTACCTATAAGCTTAAATAGTCTTGATCGCGAGGGTGCGAGATTGCTGAGTCCCTGTGGCTCATAGATACTTCCAAAACTAGCTTGCAGGTGCCGATGTTACCGAGCAGATGACGCAACCAAGCTCAAGGAGGAGCTCGATGAAGATCTTGTCCTTTGTGTTGTTTCGTTCTAGTTGATCAGTAGTGGAGCCCAGTTGGGGTCGATCGAGGACCCTGTCGCATTTGGGGTTCTTCTTTTATTTTGGTTTCGTAGTCGGACCTTGATTGTATTTGGGTGATGTAATGCTTTATTCATGTAATTGTGTGAAGTGGCGATTGTAAGCCAACTATGTATCTTTTCCCTTATTGTATTACATGGGTTGTTTGTGAAGATTACCTCACTTGCGACATTGCTTTCAATGTGGTTATGCCTCTAAGTCGTGCTTCGACACGTGGGAGATATAGCCGCATCGAGGGCGTTACAATATCATCAGTTGAAGATTTGTGAATAGGATATACCCAAAATAGCTTTCACCACCAGGTATGGTTTATATGAGTATACCGTCATATCATTTGGATTGACTAATGCCCCTGCATATTTTATGAGCATGATCAACAAGGTATTTATGGAATATCTGGACAAGTTTTTATTGGTCTTCATCGATGACATATTGGTTTTCTCCAAGAGTGAGGAAGAGCATAAGAAACACTTGCGTCCAGTTCTGGAGAAACTCCGAGAACATCAGTTATATGCCAAGTTTCAGTAAATGTGAATTTTGGTTGAAGGAAGTCGGATTTCTTGGACATGTTATTTAGGGAGAAGGAATAGCAGTCAACCACACTGAGGTTGAGTTGGTTACCAAATGGAAGTCACCCACCTCGGTCAAGGAGATCCGCAGTTTTCTCGGACTTGCAGGTATTATCGGCAGATTTATTGAGAATTTCTCCAAGATTGCTAAGCCCATGACTGAGATGTTGAAGAAGGAAACTAAGTATAGTTGGACCGACATTGTGAATCCAGTTTTCAGGAGCTGAAGAAACGTTTGTTTACAACCCCAGTGCTAATTTTGCCGGACATACATAAGGATTACTAGGTGTATTGTGACGCTTCTCGTCAAGGACTCAGAGGAGTAGTCATGCAGGAAGGAAAAGTTGTAGCTTATACCTCCAGATAGCTACGACCTCACGAGATGAATTATGCTACACATGATTTGGAGTTAGTAGCCATAGTGAACGCGCTCAAGACCTGGATACATTTCTATAAGTGCATCTAGTGCCCCTTAGTGATTTTAGTGTATTGAAGACTTATAGGTTAAGGGACTAATGCATTTGTGAGTGTACACAGGTCTATAAGTCTATGAGGATTTTGATATTTACAGAGAAAGTCGACCCCTAAAATGAATGTCTTCATCTGAAGACTTTGGCTTTCTGAAGACTTTGAAAGTGAAGAAATTGGTGTGATCCTGAAGACTTGATATTCATGCAAGGAATATGAAGCGTGAAGACTTTTGTTTTCTTAGTTTTGTTTTTCTCTTTCCTGAGTCATAGGAAACACTGTACTGTTAAAGGGGGTCGAGGTAAAACTAAGGAAAAGTTTCCGAGTGATGCTCATCTCAAAATCCTACACCTACCCAATCCTTTCGAGTGATGCCATTGGAAATCTTATACAGTTCAGTCAATTTCTTCAGCGACAGAGACGAAGATCTTCTGTTATCTGAGGAATTAGTTCTGACCGAGGAGTTAGGAATTCGCCAGTGCGGATTTCCTACAAGTGAGGAACATGATAGTCCTGAGGAATTTGAAAGCTCAAAATTCAGACCGTTGCTGTGCTATGCGCCAGCTGTCCCAAAATATCTACCCACCTAACAGTCATATCATTGAAGGGCATTTATGTCTTATCATGTCGGGCTGCTCCCTAGGCTATAAATAGCCGCCCCCTACAACCACTATCTGGTTGGCTGCTCCGCGAGAAACTGACACTTTTCATTGAGAGCATCCCATCCTCCGAAGACTTTGAGCGAAAATCATCAGGTGAGGAAAAACCCAAAACCCAAACCAAACACCTACAAACCCAAAGTGATTGAGCATCATTGAAGAGATTGTTCCTGTGTGGAACCGACGCTTGTTACCTTTGAGGACTGTGCATCCTCCAGACGGTTAGGCATCATGGTCTAGAGCATCCAAGAGGAAATTGCGGATCGCCGAGTGACCGAGTTTGTGAAGGTTTGAAAGTCACCTGAAGACTTACCACGAGTGATTGGGCGAGGTTTGTGTGACCTTAGTTCAAGGAGAATACGGTGAGGACTATGTGTCCGGGACTGTGTGTCCTCGGGTTTAAATACCTAGCCACTCCAACCAAACGTACAACTATCACAGTAGTTGGAACAGGTCTACCAAATCATTGTCTTCACCGAGCTAACTAGTTATATTTCCTAAACGCTTTCATTTCCTCATTACTGTGTTGTTGTACCTAATCGTTACTGTTTGAAGACTTTGACTGAACACTTTCTTAATTTCCTCAGTTCAAATTGTTTAGTCAGTTTGTCTTCAGCCTGCTTATCCCGTGTTTACGCTTTCTGTACTCTGTTCTTGTTTTTCATTTCTTCATGATGACTCTGCTACTACTCTGTTATGCTTTCATCTAAGTACTTATTCCACTGCTAAGTAGTTCATTGCTTAGGAATTTCCTCACCCTGAAATTCCCCAATGACGAATTTGTAAAAATCGCCTATTCAACCCCCTCTAGTCGAAATAACGCACTTTCAATTGGTATCAGAGCAAGGCACTCCCTTGTTCCGTGTGATTTTGGTTTAACCGCATGGAGTTTT
Source organism: Triticum urartu (assembly GCF_003073215.2). Taxonomy (NCBI): domain Eukaryota; kingdom Viridiplantae; phylum Streptophyta; class Magnoliopsida; order Poales; family Poaceae; genus Triticum; species Triticum urartu. The sequence goes on from NC_053027.1 coordinate 51,110,938, forward strand.
AGTTATGTCGACCGCGGGAATGAAGACAATGACATGCCCCATCTTTGACGATCATGATTATCCCAAGTGGAAGGTCATGATGAAGAAGCGCCTCATGGTGATGAACAACGAACTGTGGACCGTCGCTGAATTGGTCTTACCAATCTATCCAAGATGGCGGAGGCTGATGATATTCGCAAGTACACTCTACTTAACCTGCTCCGTCTTGTCCCAAAATTAGTTCAGGAACATCATGTATCTCAGCTCATCTGGGACCAACTCTCTGAGGTCTATGAAGGTCATTGAACTCATCATGATCCATGGTTTGAGGATTTCATGGAATCGCGCAAGGCTATGACTTTCGATTCGGAATCATCATCCTCTTCACCATGCCTTATGGCAAAAGGTGCCAAGGTAACTGAATGCTACCTATCTGAGTCCAGTGACGATGAATCTGGTGATGAATTTGGACCCAGCAATACCAAACTTGCTTCCCTTGCCACTAAACAACAAAGAGCTTTGGAAAAAGTTCAAAACGTGCTAGATTAGAGCGATGATATGTTGGATGAAGAAATGGATCGTTCTAAAGCTTTGGCTGAAAGTCTTCAGAGACTTCAGACTAAGTTTGATAATCTTCAGGGTCATCATAACACGCTCTTATCTAATCATGAGAAGCTTTCTTATGAATTTCTTCAAAGAAAGCAAGATCTTGAGCAGTTAAAAGTGAGTTATGAAGATCTTCAAAAGGAACGCAATTGATTGCTTGCTCAACAAATCAGTTCAGCTCAGGTTGAATTCATTCCACCATGTTTGAAATGCATTGAACGTGAATCTGCTAATTCTTCACCTGAAAGTTCAAATGCTTCTATTGCTGCAAATTCTTCAACTGTCTCTTCTATCACAAATTTCTCATCTGAGGATGCTGCTAGTATCACTGACCATGCAGGGCTGAAGGAATTGTATGTGACAGGCATGTACAAAAGCCTCAAAGGGCATCAGGCACTTTGTGATGTGCTTAAAAAGCAGATCCTCAACAGGAATCCTAGGAAAGAGGGTATTGCCTTTGAGAGGAAACTCAATGCTGAAGGGACCTACTGGAAACTTGAGCAGTATCCCAAAACCTCATGGGTTGCTGCAAATGAACCTTGAGTGGATCCATCTACCTTATCTGGCTTTACATGTGAATCTTCATATTCTTCTGATGAGTCATTTGACTCCAATTATAAACTGTTCAAATATCAGAATGGTGAAGTATTTGCTAGATATGTTGGAACTAACTGTAGGAACGGTCCCCCTATGATGAAAATCTAGGTTCCGAAAAATTTCCTTGAAAGTCTTCAGGTGAATGTCATCATGACACCACCTGTGAATAATAGGAACCCTAGATCAAATTCTTCATATGGACCAAAGTCTTCATATGGATCCAAGTCCTCATATGGACCACATTCCTCGTGTTGATCAAATTCCTCATATGGATCAAAGTCTGCATATGAACATCATCATTCTAACACTTCTGTTTCACAGGGAAGTTCTAAGGGTTATGAATATGTGCATTATTCTTCAAATCATTATGTTCATAAGTCCTTGAAGAATTTCTCTGCTTATTCATATACTTACTCTAACCCCTCTCATGTGAAACAAAGTGGACTGGCTTCTATGCCACCTTTCTGTTATGGAGCTCGCAGAATGATGAGCTCTTTTCCACCCCTCCAGATGTGGGTGGTGAAGAAAAAGAACTAATCTCTTATGCAGGGTCAGGTCTCCAAACAAACCTAAACGTTTGAAGAATTCGGTGGAGACCTGAATATGCTTGAAAGGACCCAAGCTAATCATGAAGAAATGAACTTTCATTTCTCTCATCCTCATACTGCTTTACCTGTTCTCTTGCTTGGTGAAATTGATCTGATGCATTTGATGTCATATTCTTCACTGATGAAGTATATGAGTTCGTAAGTTGCACTAATTCATCAGCAGGATGATCAACCCAAAGCCACTGAGTGGATCCTCGACAGTGGATGTACAAATCACATGACTCGTGACAGGAACTTATTGATGGACACTGCTTTATCTCCATCACATCTGAAGCATATCACCTATGCTGACAAAGGCAAAAGCAAGGTATTGGGTCTAGGTAAGGTTGCAATCTCAATGGATCGACACATGGACAAAGTCATGCTTGTCGAGTCCTTAGGGTTCAACCTCATGTCTGTCTCAATGCTTTGTGATCTTTGGATAGTATCGTTGTGTTGTGATCATGGAAGCTGACAATTCCAAAGTCTTCGAAGGCTTTAGGAGAGGAGATCTGTATATTGTTGATTTCTCTACAGGACCACAACCTGCTACATGTCTACTTGCAAAAGCTCCAGAAGGTTGGCTATGGCATCGACGACTAGGTCATGCTGGCATGAGGAACTTGCGCACTCTAGCGAAGAAGAAGCATGTCATTGGCATCGACGGTGTCAAATTATTCAAGGACCATTACGTGTGGAGCTTGTGAAGCTGGAAAGATGACCAAGGCCAAGCATCCCTCAAAGACCATCATGACTACCACTCGTCCATTTGAATTACTTCACATGGATCTCTTTGGCCCAACTCATTATGCCACATTTACTAATGTTGCATCTTTATATGGCTTTGTCAATGTTGATGACTATTCTCGTTACACATGGGTGCATATCATCACTTACAAAACTGAAGTGCAGGAAGTCTTCAAACGATTTTCCTCAAGGGATTCGACCAACTTTGGTGTGAAGATCAAGCACATCAGAAGTGACAATGGAACCGAGTTCAAGAATACTGGTCTTGATGACTATCTTGATGAACTTAGTATTACTCACGAGTTATTTGCTCCCTATACTCCTCAGCAGAATGGCGTCATGGAGCGCAAGAATAGGACTCTTGTTGAGATGGCTCGCACTATGCTTGATGAATATAACACGCCTCCTCGCTTCTGGCCTGAGGCAATTGATACTGCATGCCACATCATCAATAGGGTATATCTTCACAAATTCTTCAGAAAGACCTCATATGAACTCCTCACCGACAAGAAACCCAATGTGAGTTATTTCAAAGTCTTTGGTGCTAAATGTTGGATTAGATATCCTCGTCACAATTCTAAATTTGCATCGAAAGCACATAAAAGTTTTATGCTTGGTTATGGAAAGGACTCACACACCTACAGAGTCTTCAACACCTATCACCACAAGGTTGTTGAAACTGTAGATGTGTGATACGTCCATTTTGCATCATGCTTTTATATCGATATTTATCGCATTATGGGATGTTATTACACATTATGTCGGAATACTTATGCCTATTCTCTCTTTTTTTACAAGGTTTACAGGAAGAGGGGGAATGCCAGCAGCTGGAATTCTAGGCTGAAAAAGGAGCAAATATTAGAGACCTATTCTGCACATCTCCAAAAGTCCTGAAACTTCATGGGAGCACATTTCAGAATATATAAAAAATATTGGGCGAAAGAAGTACCAGAGGGGGGCCACCCACCGTCCAAGAGGGTGGGGGCGTGCCCCCTGCCTCGCAGGCCCCCTGGTGGCCCTCTGATGCCCATCTTTGGCTATATGGAGTCTTTTGTCGAGGAAAAACATAAGCAAGCTTATGGGACGAAACTCCGCCGCCATGAGGCGGAACCTTGACGGAACCAATCTAGGGCTCCGGCGGAGCTGTTCTGCTGGGGAAACTTCCCTCCGGGAGGGGGAAATCATCACCATCATCATCACCAACGATCCTCTCATCATGAGCGGGTCAATCTCCATCAACATCTTCACCAGCACCATCTCATCTCAAACCCTTGTTCATCTCTTGTATCCAATCTTTGTATCCAAACCTCAGATTGGTACTTGTGGGTTGCTAGTAGTGTTGATTTACTCCTTGTAGTTGATGCTAGTTGGTTTAATTGGTGGAAGATCATATGTTCAGATCCTTTATGCATATTATTACCCCTCTGATTAGGAACATGAATATGCTTTGTGAGTAGTTACGTTTGTTCCTGAGGACAAGGGAGAAGTCTTGCTATTAGTAGTCATGTGAATTTGGTATTCGTTTGATATTTTGATGAGATGTATGTTGTCTAGCCTCTAGTGGTGTTATGTGAACGTCGACTACATAACACTTCACCATTATTTGGGCCTAGAGGAAGGCATTGGGAAGTAATAAGTAGATGATGGGTTGCTAGAGTGACAGAAGCTTAAACCCTAGTTTATGCGTTGCTTCGTAAGGGTTGATTTGGATCCATATGTTTCATGTTATGGTTAGGTTTACCTTAATACTTTTGTTGTAGTTGCGGATGCTTGCAATAGAGGTTAATAATAAGTGGGATGCTTGTTCAAGTAAGAACAGCACCCAAGCACCGGTCCACCCACATGTCAAATTATCAAAGTACCGAACGCGAATCATATGAACGTGATGAATACTAGCTTGATGATATTCCCATGTGTCCTCGGGAGCGCTTTTCCTTATATAAGAGTTTGTGCAGGCTTGTCCTTTGCTACAAAAAGGATTGGGCCACCTTGCTGCACTTTATTTACTTTTGTTACTTGTTGCTCATTACAAATTATCTTATCACAAAACTATCTATTACCACTTATTTCAGTACTTGTAGAGAATACCTTGCTGAAAACCGCTTATCATTTCCTTCTGCTCCTCGTTGGGTTCGACACTCTTACTTATCGAAAGGACTATGATAGATCCCCTATAATTGTGGGTCATCAAGACTCTTTTCTGGCGCCGTTGCCGGGGAGTGAAGCGCCTTTGGTAGGTGGAATTTGGTAAGGAAAATTTATATAGTGTGCTGAAATTTACTGTCACTTGTTACTATGGAAAGTAATCCTCTGAGGGGCTTGTTCGGGGTATCTTCACCCCGACTAGTAGAGCAAAGAGTTGCTCCTCAACCTACTGAACCTATTGAAAATTAAATTCCTTATGAGTATCCTTCGGGTATGATAGAAAAACTGCTAGCTAATCCTTTTACAGGAGATGGAACAAAGCATCCTGATGAACACCTCATATATGTGGATGAAGTTTGTGGATTATTTAAGCTTGCAGGTATACCCGATGATGTTGCTAAGAAGAAGGTCTTCCCTTTATCTTTCAAGGGAGATGCATTGACATGGTATAGGCTATGTGATGATACAAGATCATGGAACTATAGAAGGTTGAAATTGGAATTTCATCAAAAGTATTACCCTATGCATCTTGTTCATCGTGACTGCAATTATATATATAATTTTTGGCCTCGCGAAGGAGAAAGCATCGCTCAAGCTTGGGGGAGGATTAAATCAATGTTATATTCATGCCCCAATCATGAGCTCCCAAGAGAAACAATTCTTCAAAAAATTTATGCTCGGCTTTCTGAAAATAATCGCACCATGCTCGATACTTCTTGTGCTGGCTCTTTTATGATGAAGACTATTGTATTTAGATGGGATTTATTGGATAGAATTAAATGCAACTCTGAAGATTGGGATCTTGACAAAGGTAAGGAGTTAGGTATGACACCTAAGTTTTATTGTGTTAAATCTTTTATGGATACCGATATTTTCCGTAAGTTTAGCACTAAATATGGACTTGATTCTGAGATAGTAGCTTCTTTCTGTGAATCTTTTGCTACTTATGTTGATCTCCCTAAGGAGAAGTGGTTTAAATATCATCCTCCCATATAAGTAAAAGTAGCTGCACCTATTAAAGTTGAAGAAAAGACTGTCACTTATAATGATCCTATTGTTCCTACTTGTTATGTTGAGAAACCACCTTTCCCTGTTAGGATAAAGGATCATGCTAAAGCTTCAACTGTGGTTCGTAAAAGCAATATTAAAACATATACACCTCCTGAGCAAGTTAAAGTAGAACCTAATATTGCTATTGTTAAAGATCTCTTGTCTGATAATATTGATGGGCATGTTATTCAGTTCTGTGGTGAAATTGCTAGAATTGCTAAACCTTGTGCTCAAGATAAAAATAGACCTGTGGTAGGCATGCCTGTTATTTATGTTAAAGTAGGAGAACATTGTTATCATGGCTTATGTGATATGGGTGCTAGTGCTAGTGCAATACCTATTGACTTATACAAAGAAATTATGCATGACATTGCACCTGTTGAGTTAGAAGAAATTGATGTTACTATTAAACTTGCTAATAGAGATACTATTTCACCAATGGGAATTGTTAGAGATGTTGAAGTCTTGTGTGGGAAAACTAAATATCCTGCTGATTTTCTTGTTCTTGGTTCCCCACAAGATAGCTTTTGTCCCATTATATTTGGTAGAACCTTCTTAAATACTGTTAATGCTACCATAGATTGCATAAGGGATGTTGTTACTATCGGCTTAGATGATATGACTCATGAGTTTAATTTCTCTAGATTTAGTAAACAATACCGTGAAGAAGAATTGCCTAGTAAGGATGAAATTATTGGTCTTGCTTATATTGCCGTACCTCCTAGCGATCCTTTAGAACAATATTTGCTAGACCACGAGAATGATATGTTTATGAATGAAAGAAGGGAAATAGATGAAGTATTCTTTAAATAGGAACCTATTCTGAAACACAATTTGCCTGTTGAAATCCTAGGGGATCCCCCTCCACCTAAGGGTGATCCCGTGTTTGAGCTTAAACCGTTGCCTGATAATCTTAAATATGATTATCTTGATGAAAAGAAGATATATCCTATTATTATTAGTGCTAACCTTTCAGAGCATGAAGAAGAAAGATTATTGAAAACTCTCAAGAAGCACCGTGCTGCTATTGGATATACTCTTGATGATCTTAAGGGCATTAGTCCCACTCTATGTCAACATAAAATAAATTTGGACGCATATGCCAAACCAGTTCGTGATCCTCAACGACGTCTGAATCCTAAAATGAAAGAAGTGGTAAGAACAGAAATACTAAAGCTTATGGAGGCAGGTATAATTTACCCCATTGCTGATAGTCAGTGGGTAAGTCCTGTTCATTGTGTCCCTAAGAAGGGAGGTATTATTGTTGTTCCTAATGATAAAGATGAATTGATTCCACAAAGAATTATTACAGGTTATAGGATGGTAATTGATTTCCACAAATTAAATAAGGCTACTAAGACAGATCATTACCCCTTACCTTTTATTGATCAAATGCTAGAAAGATTATGCAAGCATATACATTACTGCTTTCTAGATGGTTATTCTGGGTTCTCTCAAATACCCGTGTCGGCTAAAGATCAATCAAAGACTACTTTTACATGCCCTTTTGGTACTTTTGCTTATAGACGTATGCCTTTTGGTTTATGTAATGCACCTACTACCTTTCAAAGATGCATGATGGCTATATTCTCTGACTTTTGTGAAAAGATTTGTGAGGTTTTCATGGATGACTTTTCCGTCTATGGATCTTCTTTTGATGATTGCTTCAACAAACTTGATCGAGTTTTGCAGAGATGTGAAGAAACTAATCTTGTCTTGAATTGGGAAAAGTGCCACTTTATGGTTAGTGAGGGTATTGTCTTGGGGAATAAAGTTTCTAAAAGAGGTATTGAAGTTGATAAAGCCAAGGTTGATGCTATTGAAAAGATGCCATGTCCCAAGGACATCAAAGGTATAAGAAGTTTCCTTGGTCACGCCGGATTTTATAGGAGGTTCATTATGGACTTCTCAAAAATTTCTCGGCCTCTGACTAATTTATTACAAAAGATATACCATTTGTCTTTGATGATGATTGTGTAGAAGCATTTGAAATACTTAAGAAAGCATTAGTCTTTGCACCTATTGTTCAGCCACCTGATTGGAATTTACCCTTTGAAATTATGTGTGATGCTAGCGATTATGCTGTAGGTGATATTCTAGGGCAAAGAGTTGATAGGAAATTAAATGTTATCCATTATGCTAGTAAGACTCTAAACAATTCTCAAAGAAATTATGCTACTACTGAAAAAGAACTTTTAGCAGTTGTATTTGCTTGTGATAAGTTCAGACCTTATATTGTTGATTCTTAAGTAACTATCCACACTGATCATGCTGCTATTAAATATCTTATGGAGAAGAAAGATGCTAAACCTAGACTTATTAGATGGGTTCTCTTGCTGCAAGAATTTGATTTGCATATTGTTGATAGAAGAGGAGCTGAGAACCCCGTTGCAGACAACTTATCTAGGTTAGAGAATGTTCTTGATGACCCACTACCTATTGATGATAGCTTTCCTGATGAACAATTAAATGTCATAAGTACTTCTCGTAGTACTCCTTGGTATGCTTATTATGCTAATTACATTGATGCTAAATTCATACCACCTAGCTTCACATACCAACAAAATAAAAAGTTCTTCTATGATTTGAGACATTACTTTTGGGATGACCCACATCTTTATAAAGAAGGAGTAGATGGTGTTATTAGACGTTGTGTACCTGAGCATGAACAGGAACAGATCCTACGCAAGTGCCACTCCGAAACTTATGGAGGACACCACGCAGGAGATAGAACTACACATAAGGTATTGCAATCCGGTTTTTATTGGCCTACTCTCTTCAAGGATGCCCGTAAGTTTGTCCTATCTTGTGATGAATGTCAAAGAATTGGTAATATTAGCGGATGTCAAGAAATGCCTATGAATTATTCACTTGTTATTGAACCGTTTGATGTTTGGGGCTTTGATTATATGGGACCTTTTCCTGCCTCTAATGGATATACACATATTTTAGTTGTTGTTGATTACGTTACTAAGTGGGTAGAAGCTATTCCAACTAGTAGTGCTGATCATAACACTTCTATTAAAATGCTTAAAGAAGTTATTTTTCCGAGGTTTGGAGTCCCTTGATATTTAATGAATGATGGTGGTTCACATTTTATTCATGGTGCTTTCCGTAAAATGCTTGCGAAATATGACGTCAATCATAGAATTGCATCTCCGTATCACCCACAGTCTAGTGGTCAAGTAGAATTGAGTAATAGAGAACTCAAATTAATTTTGTAAAAGACTGTCAATAGGTCTAGAAAGAATTGGTCCAAGAAACTTGATGATGCATTATGGGCCTATAGAACTGCATATAAAAATCCTATGGGTATGTCTCCGTATAAAATGGTAGATGGAAAAGCATGTCACTTACCTCTCGAACTAGAACGTAAGGCATATTGGGCTATTAAAGAACTCAACTATGATTTCAAACTTGCCGGTGAAAAGATGTTAATTGATATTAGCTCACTTGATGAATGGATAACCCAAGCTTATGAAAATGCCAAGTTGTTTAAAGAAAAGGTTAAAAGATGGCATGACAAAAGGATACAAAAGCGTGAGTTTAATGTAGGTGATTATGTATTGCTATACAACTCCCGTTTAAGATTTTTTGTAGGAAAACTTCTCTCTAAATGGGAAGGCCCCTATGTTATCGAGGAGGTCTATCATTCCGGTGCCATAAAAATCAACAACTTCGAAGGCACAAATCCGAAGGTGGTAAATGGTCAGAGAATTAAACATTATATCTCAGGTAATCCCATAAATATTGAAACCAATATTATTGAAACCGTAACCCCAGAGGAATACATAAGGGACACTTTCCAGAATGTTTCAGACTCCGAAAAGGGATAGGTATGTGGTACGGTAAGTAAACCGACTCCAAAACAATTTTAAGGCAATATTTCTCCATTTTGGAATATTTAGAAAAATAGAAAATTAAGTAGCAGTCCGGGAAGGACACGAGGTCCCCACGAGGGTGGAGGGCGCGCCCTACACCTTGGGCACACCCCCTACCTCGTGAGCACCTCGTGTGCCTTCCGGACTCTGTTTTCTTGCACGATACGTATTTTGGTCGGTAAAAATGCACGATATATTCTCCCGAAGGTTTTGACTCCCGTATCACGCAAATATCCTCTGTTCTTGTTTTGGGCTGTTCTCTGTCATGGTTGTCAAGGCTAGGCATCATGTCGTCCCCCTCCTCCAACAACGGTGACAAAGATGCCTGGCTAATGAAGATAGAGCTAAAGAGGGAAGAACCCATGGAGATCAACAATGATGAAGGGATCAAGAAGGCCACGGAGAACCAAGCTCCGGCAACAGAAGACATCCTCCAACTTGATCACAACCTTCTTACCCCAACTGAGATCAAAGCTTTCCAGATGATTGAGTTAACTCGTATTCAAAACAAGTATCTCACAAGTGAAAATATTTTGTTGAAGGAGCATATCTTTGCACTCAATGGCATTATTCGCAAGCTAGAGGACCTCTTACGCTCGATGTGCGACTATCCATCAGCTCCATCTTCACCAACCAAGGAGATATAATAACATGGGTATGGGCACTCCCCTTGGCAACCGTCAAGCTTGGGGGAGGTGCCCCGGTATCGTATCACAATCACAACTCCTATCTTTACCATTTTCCTTAGTTCAATCCTATTAGCAGTATTTTGATCTAGTAGAATAAAGTTTATGGCATGATCTAGTTTTGAGTTTTGCCTTATGATCTCTCTATGTAATCGAGTCCGTGAGCTATATAATAAAGATTAGTGTTGAGTCAAGGGCTTGATTTTCTTGCTATGATCTTGGGTGAATAAAAGAAAAGAGAAAAAGAATAAGAAGAAACAAAAGTTCATATTGATCTTATTGATAGTAATGACTTCACATAGAAAGAGTGTGATGATTAAAAGTTATTGGGAGTTGGCAGACATAGCTTTGGTCATCGTTGCAATTAATAGGAAGTAATAAGTGTCGGGTGGTAGGTGCGACATATGCCAACGGGTGGCTTATCATGGGAGCCAGTAAGACATCGCCGGTGCCTGGAAACGGGATAAGGCGAAGACATGCACGCCGGCGGATCTTACCCAGCTTCGGGGCTCTCCGTGGAGATAACACCCCTACTGCTGCTCTGCGGGGTCTCCGCATGATCACTAGATGAACAGGTAGCTACACAATGCTCCTTGAGCTGTTTGGTGGGAGGAGGAAGAAGGGCACGGCTCGCCTGCTTCCTCTCCTTGTGTGGTGTATAAGACTAGCAGGGGGTCGAACCCTTTGCATGGGTGCGCCGGGGGGTTTATATAGGCCCACCCCTCGGGGGTACAATGGTAATCCAACTGGGCGCGGGGCCTAGCCGTCTGTGACTGCGCTCGCCGGCTTCTGCGCCGGCTGCTGGGGCCCGCTGACTGGTGGGTCCTGCCGGCTGCCGGCCCCTTGGTCGACAGGCAGGCCCCACTGTCCAGGGCCTGGTCGGCGGCTGGTTACTGTGGCTTCATCTTGGTGACGTGGGCTTCGTCGTGGTTGGCGCGGCTACAGTGCCGCCGCCCGTCGAGTGATCGCTGTAGCCTCACCGCGTCTTGTCTCCTTAATGGGGCGTCTCCTTCGAGGGAGGCGGCAAGCCGGCTGCGGGGAGCCGGCTCTGTCTTGGGCCGGCTGGTTGGAGGCGTGGCCGCCTTCGGGCGTCTCACTGCCCGAAGGGGCCCACCGTCTGTGGGCTGCGCTGGCAGCCCGTCGTGGGTGACATCAGGGTCAACATGGCAACAGTGCCGCGCCGAATGGGTCATGGCTACTCCATACGGCGCACTGTGCCAGGCGTGCTCCGGGATACGGGGGTGGCAGGCTTCACTGTAGCCACGCCCCATCGCACTGCCGTTAGGTGGGTGCAAACTTGGAGGGTACGGTCTCGACCGCTTTATGGGAGCCGGCTTCTTGGAGTCGGCCTTCCCCTGGCCGGCTTCCCGAAGTCGGCCCTCCCGTGGCTTCCTTCATGAGGTCTAAAGTCGGACCGCCTTCCGAAAGCCGGCCTGGGTGGTAGCCAGCAAGGGGAAGGCGGCTCCATGTCTTGGATTCTTGAGAGCCGGACGGGCTCGTGATTTTTTCAGAAGGGCCAGGGGAAGCCGGCTAGGCTACCCATGGCTATTTACTCCGACAGTAGTCCCCGAAGCTGATCGAGCTTCGAGGCGGACAAAGGGACGAGAAGCTTGGTCAGCTTCCTATCCTGAAGAGCCGGCTTTGCTGATGTATGCCGATTTCGGGGGCCCTGTGTCTTGCAGGCGGGAAAGTGGTCGACCCGCGTGCTGACCGCGGGCCCTCCCGCGGGCCACGTGGCAGCGAGACCCTGCCGTCGCACGCGCGTGACGGGACGCCGCTTCAGGCCTGGGCCCGCCACTCCTAGGCCTCGGCCCGAACGCTGATCTTCTGCGGCCCAGGTGGACCGCTCGCCTTCCCGTGGCGATTTTATTTCGCCATTAGGGCACAACAAGCGCAGGACGTGGGGGAGTGGGCACGATCGATCCCCACGTTTCCCCACGCCACGCCTCCTCGGCTCCGCCACGCGAGCCTATAAGTAGGGGGAGGAGGGGGAGCAACAGAGGTTCGCACGCTTCCTCTCGCTCCGCCCCCTCTGGTCCCCGTTTCTTCTTCTCGTTGCCGCCGCAGCCTCCCGTCTCAGCGCCGCCGCGCCTCCCCATCGTCTCGCTCCCATGGCGCTGTCAAGCTCGTGGGACGGCTCCAACGTCCATGAGGACCCCGTTGAATTCCTCCGCCAGACTCGGCGCCTGCCCGACGCCAACCTCGTGCGGGTCCGCCTGGCGCCGAAGACGGAGATTTCGCCGGCGCCGGAGGAGGGCGAGCGGGTCGTCTTCCGCTCGCACTTCCTGCGCGGCTTCGGCCTTCCGGCGAGCGGATTTCTGCGCTCCTTCCTCGAGTTTTACAACCTTCAGCCACATCAGCTCACGCCCAATGCGGTGATGCTGCTGTCGGCCTTCGTCTCCCTCTGCGAAGGTTTCTTGGGGCTGCTCCCCACGCTGGAGCTCTGGGGGGAGTTCTTCCAGAGCAAGCTCGGCACCGTCGTCGCAGGCGTGCCCGCCCCCTGCGGGGCCTTCATCGCCATGAGGAGGGAGAGCGAGAACAACCCATTCCCGCCCATCCCCCTGATCCAGTTGGTGAAGATCTGGCAGAAATCATATTTCTACGTGAAGAACGTCGCCGAGCAAGGGGATCACGTCAACCTACCGGCTTACGTAGCCGGCCCGCCGGCTGGGAGGCAGCCCTCATGGAGTTTCCGGTCCCGGTCACTGTCTCAGGCTGGGAACGCCGCCGTCTCCCGGCTTCGGGTGATGATTCAGTCGGAAAACCTGAACGGGGCCGACTTGGTGGCCGCCTTCATGGAGCGTCAGATATCTCCTCTCCAAAGCCGACCCCACATGATGTGCCAGATGAGCGGCCGCTTCGACCCAAGCCGGCTGAGCACCAGGGAGATGCCTCATGCGGAGGTATCGTATATGGTAAATTACATCTCAAATTGCAAGCTCGCCGAAGACTGGCGATACGGCAAGGCGCCGTATTCTCGCGCCAACCCTCCGCCCGTGGTAAGTTTTCTTTTCTTCCTTCTTTTCGTTGGTAGCCGGCTTTATGACGGCCGGCTTCTGATCACTCGGTTCTTCTTAGCAGAACCCCCTTCTCCCGCCGACGACCGGGTCAGCGGGGATAGAACGCCAGTATGCCCCTGACCGCACGGCGGACGACGTCGACGATCCGGACTTGGGGGCGGCCGCCATGGAAGACGCCGTCGTGGGGGACGACGCCGAGCCCGAGGGCTCAAGGCTCACCGCGAGCTTCGAGGACTGGCCGGACGATGCTGAAGCCGAAGTCGCCCCGCGTCGCCAGCCGGCGGCCGATCATCAGGGCGCGGGCTCGTCCATCGCGCCGGCTGCCGGTGGTGGCGCACAGAAGCGCCGGGCCGCTTCAGGCCTCTTCGGCAGTCGGCCGAAGAAGTCCAAAGCCTCCACCGCGGCGACCAAGCGAGACGAGGCGGCCGCGAAAGCGGCCCGCTTCCGCAAGGCGGTGAAGCAGCCTCAGGCGGTCTCAGCGTAAGTCGTCAATTTCCTTGTCGCATGCTCTTCATCATTTTCTTCTTGTTCGAGCATTCTTCTTAATTTCTTCCGCTTGCTGGGCAGGGCGCCGCTTTCCGTTGAGCGTGGTCCGGGTGGCTCCGTAGTTGGGCCGACTGGAGGTTCTTCAAGCTCCCGCCGCGTGGACCCCCGCGCCGACCTCAGGGAGGCCACAGAGCGGAACGCCCGTGAAGCGCGGGAGGAGCGCGAGGCGGCGGAGAAAGTGGCCGCCCAGGCGGCGAGGGAGCAGGCCGACGCGGCAGCCAAGGCCCAGACGGAGGCGGCGACCGCGGAGCCGGAGGTGGAGGGTTCGCGCAACCAGCCTCCGCTGCTCGCCATTCCCCTCCGAGCCGTGGCCCCCGACACCCCATTGCCCTTGGCGGAGGAGATCGTCCAAGACCCGCCGCTGATGGAAAAGGGGGGAGGACCCCGTGGCCTTTGCGAGGAAAGCGCCGCCAGCAGCGCCAACCGGAGCAGGCCAAGGCGGCCAATCGTCAGCGGTGCCAGAGGGGCCGACCGGGGGTGAGCCGGAGAACAGAGCCGGCCTCGAGGTGCAGCCGGCGTCGGGCCGGCACGCAGGGGGAGGCGCCGCTCCGCCGGAGTTGCGCCGAGTCGCGGGCGCAGGCCAGTCGGCGGAAGATCTGGAAGCGGCCAGCACTGCCACGTCCGAGTGGACTCCCAGCGGGGGGACTGGCGAGCTGAATGTGGCAGCTCAAGGGGTCCGGAGCCGGCTGCAAGCTCAGGCCGCCCTGCTGCAACAGTTCACCCAGGAGTTCTTGTCGACACGAGCCACCATCCGGGTGAGTCCTTCATTCTTGGCTGCTTTTCTCTCTTAATTTCTTCCGTGGGGGCGCGTCAGCGCACCCACTGGGTGTAGTCCCCGAGATTCAGGCCGACTGCTGCGCAGTCGGGTCGGATCTTTCTTGACGGCTACCTTATTTTTGCCTCTTGTCTGAATTTCCAGGAATATCACAACCTCCGTGCCGCCGCCTTCAACTCCCAGGCTCAGGAGTTGAGCCGGAGGACCGACAACCTGGCCGACAGCCGAAGTAAGTACTCGATCTTGTCTGTCTCCTGTGGGGGCGCGTTAGCACACCCACTGGGTGTATTCCCCGAGATTCGGGCCGACTGCTGAGCAGTCGGGTCGGATCTTTCTTGACGACTCTTTCCTTATTGGTTTTTCTTTTTCTTTGTCTTCAGGGGCCAACGCCGACTTGAGGAAGGAGCTCGGCGAAGCGAAGGCCGCCCTTCATACCAAGGACGCCGAGTACGCTGCCTTGGTCCAGGAGCGTGATCGCCTGGCCAAGAAGCTGGCCGACCAGGAGAAGTGCCACAGGGCGGCCCTGCAGGCGGCGCAGGATAGCGAAGCCGCCCTGAAGGCAGAGTATGAGACCGAGGCGGCGAGCTGGGCTGAGACCCGGCGAGCCCTGGATGAAGGCTTCGGCCGGATCGAGGATTTGATCGACGGTAAGCCACCTTCCTCGCCCCTCTCCTGCCCCTTGCCGCCTGGGTTTTTGGCTTAACTTGAGCTGCTGCTTGTTTTTTGGTGCAGACTACTTCCCCGGCTACTCCGCCTTCGCCGCCCAAAGCATTGAGGCCCATCACGAGGCGCGCCGTCAGGCGAGGGCCAACATCGCGCCGGATGCGAACCGGACGCTTGAGGAGCAGCTCTTGGCTGTCCAGGCGCGGTTGCAGCCGGCTCATCGGATGCTTCGCCGGCTCCAACGTGCCGGGGCGCAAGTGTTGGCCGCCCTCTGGCCCGGCGAGACGATCCCCCACACCCCAAGCCGAACTGCCGACTGGCTAGAGGTCGCAGTTGGTCGCTTTGAGGCTTGGAAGGCGTCGGCGGCCCGCCTCGGAGCCGGGCGGGCGTTGGAGTTCGTTCGGGCTTGGTACCCAGGGCTGAGCCTGGACCAGCTGCGCACTTGGCGGATGGAGGCCGACGCGGAGCTGGAGGAGGTGAGGCCGGCTATCGCCCAGCGGGCTTCGACGATCGCCGAGTGCACCGACATCAGCGTTTTCGCACCCGAAATCGATGATGACGGTGTTGCTCAGCCGGAGGAGTGGTTCGGGCTGAACCCGGCGGTGGGCGAGGACTCGGCGGAGGAGATTGCCTCCAGCGACGAGGGCGAGGATGACGAAGAGGAGGATGGCGAAGACGTCGAGCCGGCTGGTGGAACAACCGGCCGACCTCAGGCCGATCGTGCCTCCAGCAATGAGGCGCGTGGAAGCGCGCCCTCTACGGGAGGCGGTGACCAAGCCGAAGTTCGCCAGCCGGCCGCTCCTTCAGCCGGCACGACCATCTCCGCCAACCAGTCCGGCTCGTCGGTCGCTCCATCAGCTTGACCTGCCGTCTTTATCTTTCCTGCTTGTTGTCTTTTGAACAATCTTCATTAAGTTTTCGCAGTTCCACCCACTGGGGGTGTATCCAAACTATGTTGAATGCTGGCCTCTCGGAGGTCTTTTATGTAAATATTATTATGTGCATGTTTGGTTTCCATTCGCGTATGCTTTTTATCCTTAGGCCTTTTCCTTTGCCGCCCTCCCTCTTTGGGGAGGCAAGTACTTGAGCTTTCTTGGATTGAAGTGAAGTGAATGGAAACCGGCCGGCCGGCTACTCTGATAGCCAGTCGGCGGTGGCAGAAAAAACTGGCTTTTGTTATATTAGTCCGTTAGTCCCTAGCCGTTTTTCATGTGGGCGCCCGTTCCTGCCTTTAACTCTTGCCAGCCGGACAGCCGGTTCTTCGAACTACGACTTTTGGCAAGAGAAAGCTTGGGAGCCGGCACACTACTTGTCTGACTGCGGGTAGGACTTCTAATATAACTCCAGTCGGCCAGTCCCCGAGCCGACTAGTCGAACCCGGTGCCGGACGGAACAAGTAAATGAAATGACAAGGTCATAAGCATGATACTTTTCATTCATAAATAAGGGATGGCAGTCCCTGAGCCCTCCTCGGGGGGCCTATTGTCTCGTACTTAATACAAAAGTTAGCGTGATACATACTGCGTTTCAACTGTAAAATCTTCGAAGGAGGTTGGCGTTCCATGGTCGTTCCGACTCCTTGCCGGAGTCGTCTCTCTTGCGTGCCTTCGGCTTCTGTGCGTCGATCAGGTAGTAGGAGTCGTTGCTTAGAGCTTTGCTGATGACGAAGGGGCCTTCCCAAGGGGCCGAGAGTTTGTGCTGGCCGGCTGTTCGCTGGATCAGCCGGAGCACAAGATCGCCCTCTTGGAAAGATCTTGGCCTGACCTTCCGGCTGTGGTAGCGGCGCAAACCCTGCTGGTAGATGGCAGACCGGCTGAGGGCTAACAGCCGGCTTTCTTCCAGCAGGTCGACGCCGTCTTCTCGTGCTTCCTTGGCCTCCGCTTCCGTGTACATGGTTACTCGAGGCGAGTCGAACTCGATGTCAGTTGGGATGACCGCCTCGGCACCATACACAAGGAAGAAAGGGGTGAAGCCGGTTGACTTGTTTGGTGTAGTGCGCAGACTCCAGAGGACAGCCGGCAGCTCATCGAGCCAACAGCCGGCTGAGCGCTCCAGAGGTACGACCAGTCGGGGCTTGATGCCGGAGAGGATGAGGCCGTTGGCTCGCTCGACCTGGCCGTTTTACTGCGGGTGGGCGACAGATGCTAAGTCCAGTCGGATACCTTGGGCTGCGCAGAAACGTGCCAAGGCTCCTTTGGCAAAATTCGTGCCATTGTCGGTGATGATGCTGTGTGGCACGCTGTACCGAGTTGTTATGTCTGCAATGAACGTCACAGCAGTCGGCCCATTCAGCTTCTTGATCGGCTTTGCCTCAATCCACTTGGTGAATTTGTCCACGGCGACGAGCAAATGCGTCATGCCACCGCGCGCCGTCTTGAATGGGCCCACCATGTCCAGTCCCCAAACGGCGAAGGGCCAAGTGAGGGGAATGGTCTTGAGTGCCGAAGCCGGCATGTGTTGCTTGGAGCTGAAAAGTTGGCACCCCTTGCAATGTTTAACTAATTCTTTGGCGTCATCCAAAGCAGTCGGCCAGAAGAAACCATGGCGGAAGGCTTTGGCGACAAGTGATCTTGAGGCCGCATGGTGGCCGCATTCTCCTTGGTGAATGTCTCTGAGGATTGCAATGCCCTTCTCTTGCTCGACGCACCGTTGGAGGATTCCAGTGACACTGCGCTTGACTAGTTCTCTGTTGACGATTTCGTACGCTCCGGCTCGACGTTGGACTTGTCTTGCTTCTGTTTCGCCAGCCGGCAGATCTTGGTTTACTAGGAAGTTGAGGATAGACTGAGCCCATGACGGAGCCGCGACTTCTTCTACTGCCAACGTGGCTACCGCCACCAGGGTGGGCGGGCTGGGTGGTGAGATGCTGGAGTCGGTCACCGGCTGTTGTGCTGGTGCAGTCCCCGAGCCGGGTGTGGCAGTCCTCGAGCCGGTTGCCGAAGTCCCCGGGCCGGCTGCGGGAGTCTCGGGGTCGCCTGCTAGGTTCTTCGAGCCAGACCCGGCCGCATTGGGGTCAGGCGGCACGAAGATGGAGTCGGACTCTGGAGACGGCTTGATGGACGGCTTGAGGAGGCGTTGTAGAGCGACGCCGGTTGGAATTGCTTGCCGAGTGGAGCCTATTCGAGCCAGGGCATCGGCTGGCTCGTTGTTGGCTCGCGGTACGTGGAGGAACTCGCATCCTTCAAAGTATCCGCTGAGTTGTTGAACCAGGAAGCGGTAGCTCGCCATGTTTGCGTCCTTGGCATCCCAGTCGCCGGATGATTGCTGGACCACCAAGTCCGAGTCGCCATAGCATAGGATCCGGCGAATGCCAAGTTCTTTGGCAAGCCATAGCCCGTGTATGAGCGCCTCGTACTCGGCCACGTTGTTGGAGGCGGCAAAGTGGATCTGTAGCGTGTATCTGAGCTTGTCGCCTTTGGGAGAGGTAAGGACGACGCCGGCTCCCAAGCCGGTGCGCATCTTGGATCCGTCGAAGTGCATGCGCCAATGGGTGGAGTCGGGAGCCGGCGGCAGGTATTGGGTCTCGGCCCAGTCGACGAGGAAGTCGGCCAGTGCTTGGGACTTGATGGCGGTGCGGGGCTGGTAGAAGATCATGTAGGGGGCCAACTCGATGGCCCATTTCGCCACCCGGCCGGATGCGTCCCGGCTGCCTATGATCTCGGCCAGCGGGGCGGTGCATACGACCGTGACGGGATGCTCTTGAAAGTAGGGCTTCAGCTTCTTGGCGATGAAGTACACGCCGTAACACATCTTCTGGTAGTGCGGGTAGTTCTGCTTTGAGGCGGACATCACCTCGCTCAAATAATACACCGACCTCTGGACCGGCTGGGCTCGGCCTTCTTCTAGGCGTTGGACTACGATGACGGTGCTGACCACCTGGCTGGTTGCGGCGATGTAGAGGAGCATGGGCTCTTTCTCAGTCGGCGCCTCTAGAATGGGCGGCGTGGCCAGCATCTTCTTCAGCTCGTGAAAAGCTTGGTTGGCCTGGTCGTTCCACTCGAAGTGAGTGCTCTTCTTCATGAGGCGGTAGAGGGGGAGAGCTTTCTCTCCGAGCCGGCTGATGAAGCGGTTCAAGGAGGCCAAGCACCCGGTGAACTTCTGAATGTCTCGCAGCTTGGTGGGGATCGCCATTCTCTCGATGGCCTTGATCTTCACCGGGTTGCATTCGATGCCGCGTTCGGAGACCAGGAAGCCTAGGAGCTGGCCGGCTGGCACTCCGAACATGCATTTCTCGGGGTTGAGCTTGATTCGGAACCGGCGTAAGTTCTCAAACGTTTCCTTGAGGTCTCCCAGCAAGGTGCCGCGCTTCTCCGTCTTCACCATGATGTCGTCCACGTAAACGTGAGCGTTTCGGCTGAGTTGCTTGAGGAGGCACTTCTGCATGCAACGCTGAAAAGTGGCACCGGCATTTCTCAAGCCGAATGTCATAGTCAGGTAGCAGAAGGCTCCAAATGGCGTGATGAAGGCGGTCTTCAGGTGGTCGTCCGGATCCAGCTTTATCTGGTGATACCCGGAGTAAGCATCCAAGAAACTCAACAGCTCGCATCCGGCTGTGGAGTCTATCACTTGGTCAATCCTTGGCAGGGCAAAGGGATCTTTGGGGTAAGCCTTGTTGAGGCTCGTGTAGTCTATACACATGCGCCACTTGTTATTCTTCTTTAGCACAAGGACCGGGTTAGCGAGCCACTCTGGAAAGAAAACTTCCATAATGAAGCCGGCCGCCAGAAGCCGGGCTATCTCCTCCCCTATGATCCTGCGTTTCTCCTCCGACAGTCGGCGAAGGAGTTGTTTGACTGGCTTTGCGTCTTCTCGGACGTGTAGTCTGTGCTCGGCGAATTTCCTCGGAACACCCGGCATGTCCTTGGGGGACCATGCAAAGATGTCCCGATTCTCACGGAGGAAATCGGCGAGCTCGCCTTCCTATTTGCTGTTCAGACTTGCTCCGATGACGGCAATCCTCTCTGGATGCTCGGGGTCAAGAGGTATCTTCTTCGTCTCCTTGGCTGGCTGGAAGGATCCTTGAGCATCGTGCTCCTTGGGGTCGGGGGACACGGCCGACTGCTTGCCGGCTATGGCCACGACTCGGTCCAACATCTTCTTTTCCTCGGTAATCACAAGGGACTCAGCCAGCCAGCTGCTGGCTGCCACACACTCAAAGGACTTCTTGTAATCGCCGGCTACGGTGATGACGCCTTTGGTGCTTGGTATCTTCATCTTGAGGTACGCATAGTGGGGAACTGCCATGAATTTGGCCAAGGCAGGTCGGCCAAGCAATGCATGGTAAGGGCTCTCCAGGTCCACCACTTCAAACCAGATCGCTTCCCGGCGGAAATGCTCCTTGTCCCCAAAAAGTACATCGATCTTGATCTTGCCAATGGGGGCACAGGATAAGCCGGGTACGATGCCATGAAACACTGTCCGAGTAGGCATGAGCTGCTTCGTCTTGACGTTTAGCTTCTCCAGGGTGTCACGGTACAGGATGTTGATGCTGCTCCCGTCGTCTATCAACACACGGGAGAAGCGGGCAGCGCGTCTGTCCGTCGCGAGGGTGGCTTCCAGGACCAGGGCATAAGAACCGGGAGACGGCATCACCTCTAGATGGTCGGCCCGGCTCCAGCTGATGGGCTTTTCTGACCAATGCATGTGTCTGGCGGGGTTGGCAGCGACCACGCTAACTTCCTGGTGCTCTCGGCGCTTGCTGCCGGTCTTCGGGCTGGCTTGTAAAGATGATGTAGGTTGCTTGCTCGTCAGGGAACTCGTCATGCACGGCTCCGACCGCGGGCCGAGCTGCCGGAGGCGGCGGAGGCGGCGGGCCGGCAGGCGGAGGCGGCGCAAGCCCCTCGCCTTTGGAGATTCGGGTGAGCCAATGGCACTTCCGGGTTGTGTGGTTGGACGGCTTCGCGCCGCTGTGGAACTTGCATGGGGCGTCGAGAGTTTGCTCGTAGGAGAAAGTCGGCTGCCAAGCCGGCCGGCCGCCCTTGGGTTTCTTGGGCGCGGGCCTCCCTTCAGGCGGCACGTCTTCAACTGTGGCCACCTGCCGACTGGCGGGAGGCGGCACGGGGCCCTTGCGCTTGTGGTCGTTCGAGTGTGGGCGTCGGCCGGAATCCCCAGCCGGCGTCTTGGGGGCTGGGTTGAGTACTTTTCCAGACGCGTCTACCCGAAGCTCGGTCTTCATCGAGTAGTTGGCGGTGGCGTACTTGTCCGCTATGTCCAGCAGCTCGTCGAGGGTAGCCGGCTCGTCGCAGAGGAGCTTGTGCTTGAGGAGGGTGCCTTCTCGGCATCCGGCTGTAAAGTACTCGATGGCTTGCACCTCATGCACCCCCTCGCAAGAATTGCGGAGCTCGGCCCAACGCGTGAGGTAGTCGCGAGTGGACTCGGCGGGGCCTTGTACGCACAAGGAGAGCTGTCTGGGCTTGGGAGCCCGCTTGTAGGTGCTGGTGAAGTTGCGGATGAAAGCTTCGGTGAAATCTAGCCAGCTGTTGATGCTGAGAGGCTTGAGGCTGTTGAGCCAGGTTCGCGCTGTGCCTTGCAGCATGAGGGGCATGTACTTCACGGCAACGCGCCGGTTGCCGTTGGCTATGCTGACCGCCGTGGAGTAGTCGATCAGCCAATCTTCCAGCTTCACGGAGCCGTTGTACTTGGGCGTGTCTCTTGGGAGCGAGAACCCTTTGGGGAAAGGCTCGTCGCGGATGCGGGGGCCGAAACAAGGCGGGCCGACATCGTCTTCTTCTTCCAACGCCAGGGATCGCGCCAGGCGGTCGATCCGATGGCGGGCGTCGTTCTCGCCGACTCCTTCATGGCGACCTAGTCGGCCGCTGAGAGTCGGGTGCGCCACTGGCGGCGGGGTGGGATATCTCTCTCCACGGGGTCGAGGCGGAGGCGGGTTGCCCCGCCATTCCATGGCTCGGGGATGGCCGTCCGCGTCTCGCTCGATGGAGATTCGGGTCCGGCTGCGGCTGGCAGCCGGCTCTTTCTCGCGCCGCGTGCGGGTGTTGCTCGTAGCCGGCGTCCGGGACGTCGCGCCGTGATCTCGGCGCGGGGGAGGGCTTCCCGCGCGGGCGTCTGCTTCGTGCCGCTGCGCGGCTGCATCGATCAGTTGCTGGATGCGCCGGGTCATGTGGGGGAGGTCTTCGGCCTCCAAGCCGTCCAAGTCGTCTACGGTCGCCTGGGCGGCACGCAAGTTCTCGAGCGGAGTGGCATAGACCGGGCGGTCGACTCCCAGCGTGTCGGCGATGACGATGCCGCGTTGCTTGACAAGGCCGGCCTGGCTTGGCCCACCCGGGGCCGGCGTGCCGAAGGCGGCGCGGTCAGCTTCGCGCTGATAGGCCTCAGTGAGGCGTCTCACGGAGGCCAGCCTCCGGCCCTCTGCAAGGAGGGCGAGGCGGCGTGCCTCCAGTGCTTCGTCGTCGGCATTGGCTGGGAGGGGGCGGACAAGTCGTGGGCGCTCTCGTCGGTCGGGCCGCCGTGGCCAACAACCATTACTTCGGTGGTGGCAGCATCGCAGCCGTCGGCTCGAGGAAGCGGGTCGTTGTAGATCGTGACGTTGGTGGGGAAGGTGTCGTAGGAGGCCGTGTCGGAGTCGACAGGCATCGGGTCGGTGGAGCCAACCGACTCCAGATCCGCAGCGGGCTCGCTGGAGACATGGAGCTGACCGAGAAGGTTGGCGAGGTGGTCGGTGCCCGCATCGGAGGCGAGCTCGTTGGAGATGAGGGTTTCATCGAAGAGATCGGCGAGGCTGTTCGCCGCGCAGATGCTGGTGACGCCTTGTAGCGCGTCGTGGCAAGCGCCATCGGGCGTGCCGGGCTGGCTACGCTCGCTGGGGAGGAAGAGGGTTCCCGTCCAGAACAGGTCTCCGGACGACGGTGCACCTGGTCCCACGGTGGGCGCCAAATGTCGGGTGGTAGGTGCGACATATGCCAACGGGTGGCTTATCATTGTGGGAGCCAGTAAGACATCGCCGGTGCCTGGAAACGGGATAAGGCGAAGACATGCACGCCGGCGGATCTTACCCAGCTTCGGGGCTCTCCGTGGAGATAACACCCCTATTGCTGCTCTGCGGGGTCTCCGCATGATCACTAGATGAACAAGTAGCTACACAATGCTCCTTGAGCTGTTTGGTGGGAGGAGGAAGAAGGGCACGGCTCGCCTGCTTCCTCTCCTTGTGTGGTGTATAAGACTAGCAGGGGGTCGAACCCTTTGCATGGGTGCCCCGGGGGGTTTATATAGGCCCACCCTCCGGGGTACAATGGTAATCCGACTGGGCGCGGGGCCCAGCCGTCTGTGACTGCGCTCGCCGGCTTCTGCGCCGGCTGCTGGGGCCCGCCGACTGGTGGGTCCCGCCGGCTGCCGGCCCCTTGGTCGACAGGCAGGCCCCACTGTCCAGGGCCTGGTCGGTGGCTGGTTACTGTGGCTTCATCTTGGTGACGTGGGCTTCGTCGTGGTTGGCGCGGCTACAGTGCCGCCGCCCGTCGAGCGATTGCTGTAGCCTCACCGCGTCTTGTCTCCTTAATGGGGCGTCTCCTTCGAGGGAGGCGGCAAGCCGGCTGCGGGGAGCCGGCTCTGTCTTGGGCCGACTGGTTGGAGGCGTGGCCGCCTTCGGGCGTCTCACTACCCGAAGGGGCCCACCGTCTGTGGGCCGCGCTGGCGGCCCGTCGTGGGTGACATCAGGGTCAACATGGCAACAGTGCCGCGCCGGACGGGTCATGGCTACTCCGTACGGCGCACTGTGCCAGGCGTGCTCCGGGATACGGGGGTGGCAGGCTTCACTGTAGCCACGCCCTGTCGCACTGACGTTAGTTGGGTGCAAACTTGGAGGGTACGGTCTCGACCGCTTTATGGGAGCCGGCTTCTTGGAGTCGGCCTTCCCCTGGCCGGCTTCCCGAAGTCGGCCCTCCCGTGGCTTCCTTCATGAGGGCTAAAGTCGGACCGCCTTCCGAAAGCCGGCCTGGGTGGCAGCCAGCAAGGGGAAGGCGGCTCCATGTCTTGGATTCTTGAGAGCCGGACGGGCTCGTGATTTTTTCAGAAGGGCCAGGGGAAGCCGGCTAGGCTACCCATGGCTATTTACTCCGACAGATGAACCGAAGGGGGAAAGTTGCGTGTTCGCTATGCTAGGGATGTGTGGCGGACGAACGGGCTGCGTATCCGGATTCGTATCATCGTTCTGATCAACTTTCATGTACAAAGTTTTTCCATCTAAGCTACGGTTTATTTCATATTAATTTTAAAAGATTTAAATCATTTTTAGAATTATCAGAATTAATTTAATTGGGAAATGCCATTATGATGCCAGCATGACATCACGGTGATGTCAGCAGTCAACAGTCAGTTGACTTGGTTAAACTGACGCGTGGGTCCCACTGTCATTGTCTAACTAACTAACTAACTGTTTAGTTAGATTAATTAGCAGGGTAATTAGGTTTAATAGTTATTTAATAGAATTAATTAAGTTAACTAATTAAGTTAATTAATTAATTAATTAATTAATAATATATTTTTTAAATTAATTAAAAATTTTATTTTTTTAATAAACGTTCTGGGCCGCTGGCCCCACATGTCATTGGCCCTAGGGGCCTAACGGGCGCGGGCTACGTTTTCAGGCACGACCCGATCGGGCGCACGCCCAAGGGGCTGTGGCGGACGAGGCCGGCAAGGCCACAGCGGGGCAGGGCCGTGGCGAAGCGGGTGGCCACCGGAGGAGGACGCTAGGGCCGCGGAGGGGTGCGGCCGGACCACCACGGGGTGAGGAGGGAGCGGTGCGGCGACATGCAGCAGTCGGCAGCAGGGGCGGAGGCGGAGCAGGGCGGGGTCGGCGGCGGCCGAATGCGGCCACGGCGGGCGCGCGCAGACGAGGCGGGACGGCGGGGCGGGAGCCGCGACAGGCGTAGCTGGACGCGGCCACCGCGCGGTGGAGCGACGCGAGCGGCCGGCGAGGCAAGCGCAGGAGGGGGGGCTGCGGGTGAGGCCAGGGACGCGGAGCGCAGCGGCTGCGCGGTGTGCGGCTGAGCGGGGCGAGCGAGGCACGGGCGACTGCGGCGAGCGGCGCAGCAGCGGAGGGGCAGCGGCAACACGAGGCGAGGCTCGGGTACGTGCGCGAGGGCACGCTAGGCGGGGCGGGGCACGACGATGCAGAGAAAGGGCGAAGCGCGGGGTGCAGCCCCGAGCGGCGAGCAGGGCAGGGGACGAGCACGGGGCGAGGGAGAGAGAGAGAGAGGAGGGGGGCCTCACTAGGTGCCGTAGTGATTCGGGCCGTGGGGCGCGGGGATGAAGGCGAGGACGACGACGGCGGAGCGGGAGGCATGCCGGCGAGGGGAGGGGGGGTCCGGGCGGTGACGAACATCGTCGATCCAATCGGGGGAGAGGAGCGAGTGGGGGGGGGTGCGTGGGGGTGTCGGTTAGGGTTTGCGGGGGGGGGGAGGGAGTGGATAAGAGGGAGTGGGGGGGGAGTGGCCAGCTGGGCCTGGTGGGTTGGCCCAGTTGGCCCTGTGGTCAGCTGGGCCGAAGCCCAAGGGGGTTTCTCTTCTAAATTTTTTTGTCTTTTGTTTTTCTGTTTTTAACATTTTTCTTTTATCTATTTTCTTTTACTGTTTTAATTCAACTTAGGGCATTTAAGTATTTTATAATTTGTGTTTTCTTTACTATAATTACCTATGCCATTTTTGGCACGCTTCAAACATTTTTGTTTTAATTTTTGAAACTTTTATTATTTAACTTTATTTTAAATTTGAAATTGAATCGGTTTTGAACTAACGGTAGATTAGCAACAGTAACCGTGGTGACGTGGCACCATTTGCGTGGAATTACTGTAGCTTGATTACCTAGGCGTTACAAAACTCCTCCACTACAAGAAATCTCGTCCCGAGATTTAGGAGGTAGAAGGAAACAGTGCGGGGTATTCATCACGCAGGCGGTCCTCGCGTTCCCAAGTGGCTTCATATTCAGAGGACCTTGAGGAACTTGATCGCTTTCTGACGTGTGCGGCGTTCAGCTTGGTCGAGAATGCGGACCGGATGCTCTTTATAGGAGAGGTCCTGTTGTATTTCGAGCACTTCATGATCCACTGCTCGGATTGGATCCTTGAAGCAACGGCGGAGCTGTGACACGTGGAACACGTCGTGAACCTGAGAAAGGTTCGGCGGAAGCTCCAATTGATATGCCACTTTTCCACGCCTTTCGAGAATAGTGAAGGGACCGATATAGCGAGGAGCTAGCTTGCCCTTGATCCCGAAGCGGTGAGCACCCTTCATTGGTGTAACTCGAAGATAAGCCTTTTCGCCAAGTTGATAGACCATGTCTTTGTGATGACGGTCATACTGACTCTTATGACGTGACTGAGCAGTCTTGAGATTCTCGCGAAATAATGCAGACTTGTTCTTCGGCCTATTGGATAATATCCGGACCGAAGAGTGGACGTTCCCCAGTTTCTGACCAGTTCAGAGGGGTCTGACACTTTCGTCCATATAACACTTCAAAGGGGGACATCTTCAGACTAGCTTGATAGCTATTATTATAAGAGAACTCGGCATACGGAAGAGATTCCTCCCATTTCTTGCTGAAGGAAATTACACAAGCTCGAAGCATGTCTTTGAGAACTTGGTTGACACGTTCGACTTGTCCTTGCGACCGAGGATGAAATGCAGTACTGAATGACAGATGAGTTCCCATAGCTTCTTGGAAACTTGCCCAGAATCTTGAAGTGAATAAGCTGCCACGGTCTGAACTGATAACCAGTGGAATACCGTGAAGTGAAACAATTCTGGACATGTAGAGAGTTGCAAGCTGACTAGCAGTGATTGTTTCTTTGACCGCCAGAAAGTGTGCAACTTTAGAAAGCCGGTCAATGACGACAAGAATAGCACCATTACCTTTCTGCGATTTGGGAAATCTAGTGATGAAGTCCATTTCAACATGGTCCCATTTCCATTCAGGAATAGAGATAGTTGCAGAGTTCCAGCAGGTCTTTGATGTTCAGCTTTGATACGGCGACAAACGTCACACTCAGCAACATAACGAGCAATGTCCTGCTTCATATTAGACCACCAGAATCTCTGACGAATATCCTGATACATCTTTGTACTACCGGGATGAATAGACAAAGGCGTATCATGAGCTTATTTCATAACTTCCTGTGTCATATCATGGTTTTTCTCTGAACATGGCACCACTAGGCGGCCTTTGAAGTACAAGGCGCCATCATCGGCGATAGTCAAGAATGAGGGCTTTCCTTCAGCTAGATGGTGTTTAATCTTGTGGGCTTGAGAGTCATATCCCTGAATTCTCTTGATGGAGTCCAAGAGATCTGGTTCGACAGCCAGGGTATTGAGGGAACCCTGGGAAACAACACGCAGGTTCATCTTGCGAAACTCCTCAGGAGGTGGAGTGAGTGCACCAGGGGGAACAATGTGGAGGTTCAGCTTTCTAAATTCTTCGACAAGCGAGGGCTGAACTTTGTGAACCTGGAGGTGGTTGCAGTAAGACTTGCAGCTCAAGGCATCAGCCATTACATTAGCCTTGCCTGGGGTATAGGATATACCCACATCAAAGTCTGCAACAGTCTCCATCCATCTCTGCTGACGGAGGTTCAGGTCAGGCTGAGTAAACATATACTTCAGACTTTGATGGTCGGTGAAGATCTCGCAACGATTATCGAGAAGGTAACGCCGCCACTGCTTTAGTGCATGAATGACAACAGCAAGCTCGAGGTCGTGAACTGGGTAGTTTTCTTCATGAGGGCACAGTTGACGAGAGGCATAAGCAATCACTCTGCGCTCTTGCATTAGGACACAACCTAATCCTTGACGGGAAGCGTCGCAGTAAATGATGAAGTCCTTCTTAGTATCTGGTGGAGCAAGCACTGGGGCAGAAGTCAACTTGTCTTTGAGCGCCTGGAAACTTTCCTGACACTTGTCTGTCCAGTAGAACTTGACACCCTTATGCAACAAATTAGTCAGAGGCCTGGCAATCTTGGAGAAGTTCTCGACGAATCGACGGCAATAGCTGGCGAGACAGAGAAAACGTCGGACTTGCTTGACATTCTTCGGAGGAGTCCAATCGAGAATAGCATGAACTTGTTCAGGGTTGACGGCTATACCATCCTTGGAGATGACATGCCCAAGATAGGTTACTTCGGGGAGCCAGAATTCACACTTAGAATACTTAGCATAGAGTTGATGCTCTTGAAGCTTTTCTAGCACAAGACGAAGATGTTCAGCATGTTCTGCTTTGTTCTTGGAAAATACCAGGATATCATCCAGATAAACCACGACAAACTTGTCGAGGTAATCCATGAATATATAGTTCATCAGACAAGAGAAGGTGGCGGGAGCATTCGTTAAGCCGAATGACATGACGGTGTACTCGTATGATCCATATCGAGTCACGAAGGCGGTCTTTGGGATATCCTCTTCACGAACACGGATCTGGTGGTAACCCAACCTCAAGTCGAGTTTGGAGAACACTGATGAGCCAGCCAGTTGATCATAAAGATCATTGATCTGAGGAACAGGATATTTATTTAGAATGGTAGCTTGGTTTATATGACGGTAGTCTTTTACTAATCGGTTCGTCCCATCCTTCTTATTAACAAAGAGAGAAGGTGCTCCCCAAGGAAAGCAACTAGGGCGAATGAAACCTTTGCTAAGAGATTTGTCGATTTCCTCCTTAAGCTCAATGAGTTCATGCGGTGGCATCTTGTAGGGTCGATTGGCTATAGGAGTGGTGCCTGGTTTCAAGTCGATGATGAATTCGACAGCTCTAGCAGGGGGAATCCCTGGAAGTTCTTCCGGAAAGACATCTTGGAATTCACGAACGACGAGAATGTTTTCAATGCCCTCGAGTGGTGCAACATTCAACGCATTCAAGGCATAAAGCCGGGCCTCGACGTTCTGAACTAGATGAGCTTGGTAAGCAATTATTTCATCAGAAGGGTGTAGCAGATGGACGATCTTAGTGGCGCAAACTAATACGTCCATTTTGCATCATGCTTTTATATCGATATTTATTACCTTATGGGCTGTTATTTCACATTATGTCACAATACTTATGGCTATTCTCTCTTATTTTACAAGGTTTACATAAGGAGGGAGAATGCCGGCAGCTGGAATTCTGGGCTGGAAAAGGAGCAAATATTAGAGACCTATTCTGCACAACTCCAAAAGTCCTGAAACTCCACGGAATACCTTATAATAAATAAACAATACTTATGGCTATTCTCTCTTATTTTACAAGGTTTACATAAGGAGGGAGAATGCCGGCAGCTGGAATTCTGGGCTGGAAAAGGAGCAAATATTAGAGACCTATTCTGCACAACTCCAAAAGTCCTGAAACTCCACGGAATACCTTATAATAAATAAACAATACTTATGGCTATTCTCTCTTATTTTACAAGGTTTACATAAGGAGGGAGAATGCCGGCAGCTGGAATTCTGGGCTGGAAAAGGAGCAAATATTAGAGACCTATTCTGCACAACTCCAAAAGTCCTGAAACTCCACGGAATACCTTATAATAAATAATGAAAAATCCTCGCCAAAGATGAAGACCAGGGGGCCCACACCCTTTCCACGAGGGTGGGGGGCGCCCCCCTAGGGCGCGGTCCCTACCGCGTGGGCCCCCTGGTGGCTCTCTGATGACCATCTTCTGCTATACGAAGTCTTTCGTTGAGAAAAAAACCAGAAGCAACCTTTCGGGACGAAACTCCACCGCCATGAGCCGGAACCTTGGCGGAACCAATCTAGGGCTCCGGCAGAGCTGTTCTGCCAGGGAAACTTCCCTCCCGGAGGGATAAATCATCGCCACCATCATCACCAACGCTCCTCTCATCGGGAGAGGGCAATCTCCATCAACATCTTCATCAGCACCATCTCATCTCAAAACCCTAGTTCATCTCTTGTATCCAATTCTTGTGTCCAAGTCTGGGATTCGTGCTAGTAGGTTGCTAGTAGTGTTAATTACTCCTTGTAGTTGATGCTAGTTGGTTTAATTGGTGGAAGATCATATGTTCAGATCCTTTATGCATATTATTACCCCTCTGATTAGGAACATGAATATGCTTTGTGAGTAGTTACGTTTGTTCCTGAGGACAAGGGAGAAGTCTTGCTATTAGTAGTCATGTGAATTTGGTATTCGTTTGATATTTTGATGAGATGTATGTTGTCTAGCCTCTAGTGGTGTTATGTGAACGTCGACTACATAACACTTCACCATTATTTGGGCCTAGAGGAAGGCATTGGGAAGTAATAAGTAGATGATGGGTTGCTAGAGTGACAGAAGCTTAAACCCTAGTTTATGCGTTGCTTCGTAAGGGTTGATTTGGATCCATATGTTTCATGTTATGGTTAGGTTTACCTTAATACTTTTGTTGTAGTTGCGGATGCTTGCAATAGAGGTTAATAATAAGTGGGATGCTTGTTCAAGTAAGAACAGCACCCAAGCACCGGTCCACCCACATGTCAAATTATCAAAGTACCGAACGCGAATCATATGAACGTGATGAATACTAGCTTGATGATATTCCCATGTGTCCTCGGGAGCGCTTTTCCTTATATAAGAGTTTGTGCAGGCTTGTCCTTTGCTACAAAAAGGATTGGGCCACCTTGCTGCACTTTATTTACTTTTGTTACTTGTTGCTCATTACAAATTATCTTATCACAAAACTATCTATTACCACTTATTTCAGTACTTGTAGAGAATACCTTGCTGAAAACCGCTTATCATTTCCTTCTGCTCCTCGTTGGGTTCGACACTCTTACTTATCGAAAGGACTATGATAGATCCCCTATAATTGTGGGTCATCAAGACTCTTTTCTGGCGCCGTTGCCGGGGAGTGAAGCGCCTTTGGTAGGTGGAATTTGGTAAGGAAAATTTATATAGTGTGCTGAAATTTACTGTCACTTGTTACTATGGAAAGTAATCCTCTGAGGGGCTTGTTCGGGGTATCTTCACCCCGACTAGTAGAGCAAAGAGTTGCTCCTCAACCTACTGAACCTATTGAAAATTAAATTCCTTATGAGTATCCTTCGGGTATGATAGAAAAACTGCTAGCTAATCCTTTTACAGGAGATGGAACAAAGCATCCTGATGAACACCTCATATATGTGGATGAAGTTTGTGGATTATTTAAGCTTGCAGGTATACCCGATGATGTTGCTAAGAAGAAGGTCTTCCCTTTATCTTTCAAGGGAGATGCATTGACATGGTATAGGCTATGTGATGATACAAGATCATGGAACTATAGAAGGTTGAAATTGGAATTTCATCAAAAGTATTACCCTATGCATCTTGTTCATCGTGACTGCAATTATATATATAATTTTTGGCCTCGCGAAGGAGAAAGCATCGCTCAAGCTTGGGGGAGGATTAAATCAATGTTATATTCATGCCCCAATCATGAGCTCCCAAGAGAAACAATTCTTCAAAAAATTTATGCTCGGCTTTCTGAAAATAATCGCACCATGCTCGATACTTCTTGTGCTGGCTCTTTTATGATGAAGACTATTGTATTTAGATGGGATTTATTGGATAGAATTAAATGCAACTCTGAAGATTGGGATCTCGACAAAGGTAAGGAGTTAGGTATGACACCTAAGTTTGATTGTGTTAAATCTTTTATGGATACCGATATTTTCCGTAAGTTTAGCACTAAATATGGACTTGATTCTAAGATAGTAGCTTATTTCTGTGAATCTTTTGCTACTTATGTTGATCTCCCTAAGGAGAAGTGGTTTAAATATCATCCTCCCATATAAGTAAAAGTAGCTGCACCTATTAAAGTTGAAGAAAAGACTGTCACTTATAATGATCCTATTGTTCCTACTTGTTATGTTGAGAAACCACCTTTCCCTGTTAGGATAAAGGATCATGCTAAAGCTTCAACTGTGGTTCGTAAAAGCAATATTAAAACATATACACCTCCTGAGAAAGTTAAAGTAGAACCTAATATTGCTATTGTTAAAGATCTCTTGTCTGATAATATTGATGGGCATGTTATTCAGTTCTGTGGTGAAACTGTAGAATTGCTAAACCTTGTGCTAAAGATAAAAATAGACCTGTGGTAGGCATGCCTGTTATTTCTGTTAAAATAGGAGATCATTGTTATCATGGCTTATGTGATATGGGTGCTAGTGCTAGTGCAATACCTATTGACTTATACAAAGAAATTATGCATGACATTGCACCTGTTGAGTTAGAAGAAATTTGATGTCACATTAAACTTGCTAATAGAGATACTATTTCACCAATGGGAATTGTTAGAGATGTTGAAGTCTTGTGTGGGAAAACTAAATATCCTGCTGATTTTCTTGTTCTTGGTTCCCCACAAGATAGCTTTTGTCCCATTATATTTGGTAGACCCTTCTTAAATACTGTTAATGCTACCATAGATTGCACAAGGGATGTTGTTACTGTCGGCTTAGATGATATGACTCATGAGTTTAATTTCTCTAAATTTAGTAAACAACACCGTGAAGAAGAATTGCCTAGTAAGGATGAAATTATTGGTCTTGCTTCTATTGCCGTACCTCCTAGCATCCTTTAGAACAATATTTGCTAGACCATGAGAATGATATGTTTATGAATGAAAGAAGGGAAATAGATGAAGTATTCTTTAAACAGAACCTATTCTGAAACACAATTTGCCTGTTGAAATCCTAGGGGATCCCCCTCCACCTAAGGGTGATCCCGTGTTTGAGCTTAAACCGTTGCCTGATAATCTTAAATATGCTTATCTTGATGAAAAGAAGATATATCCTGTTATTATTAGTGCTAACCTTTCAGAGCATGAAGAAGAAAGATTATTGAAAACTCTGAAGAAGCACCGTGCTGCTATTGGATATACTCTTGATGATCTTAAGGGCATTAGTCCCACTCTATGTCAACATAAAATAAATTTGGAGCAGATGCCAAACCAGTTCGTGATCCTCAACGACGTCTGAATCCTAAAATGAAAGAAGTGGTAAGAAAAGAAATACTAAAGCTTCTGGAGGCAGGTATAATTTATCCCCATTGCTGATAGTCAGTGGGTAAGTCCTGTTCATTGTGTCCCTAAGAAGGGAGGTATTACTGTTGTTCCTAATGATAAAGATGAATTGATTCCACAAAGAATTATTACAGGTTATAGGATGGTAATTGATTTCCGCAAATTAAATAAGGCTACTAAGAAAGATCATTACCCCTTACCTTTTATCGATCAAATGCTAGAAAGATTATGCAAGCATACACATTACTGCTTTCTAGATGGTTATTCTGGTTTCTCTCAAATACCTGTGTCGGCTAAAGATCAATCAAAGACTACTTTTACATGCCCTTTTGGTACTTTTGCTTATAGACGTATGCCTTTTGGTTTATGTAATGCACCTGCTACCTTTCAAAGATGCATGATGGCTATATTCTCTGACTTTTGTGAAAAGATTTGTGAGGTTTCATGGACGACTTTCCGTCTATGGATCTTCTTTTGATGATTGCTTAACCTTGATCGAGTTTTGCAGAGATGTGAAGAAACTAATCTTGTCTTGAATTGGGAAAAGTGCCACTTTATGGTTAATGAAGGTATTGTCTTGGGGAATAAAGTTTCTGAAAGAGGTATTGAAGTTGATAAAGCCAAGGTTGATGCTATTGAAAAGATGCCATGTCCCAAGGACATCAAAGGTATAAGAAGTTTCCTTGGTCACGCCGATTTTATAGGAGGTTCATTAAGGACTTCTCAAAAATTTCTCGGCCTCTGACTAATTTATTACAAAAAGATATACCATTTGTCTTTGATGATGATTGTGTAGAAGCATTTGAAATACTTAAGAAAGCATTAGTCTCTGCACCTATTGTTCAGCCACCTGATTGGAATTTACCCTTTGAAATTATGTGTGATGCTAGCGATTATGCTGTAGGTGCTGTTCTAGGGCAAAGAGTTGATAAGAAATTAAATGTTATCCATTATGCTAGTAAGACTCTAGACAATGCTCAAAGAAATTATGCTACTACTGAAAAAGAACTTTTAGCAGTTGTATTTGCTTGTGATAAGTTCAGACCTTATATTGTTGATTCTAAAGTAACTATCCACACTGATCATGCTGCTATTAAATATCTTATGGAGAAGAAAGATGCTAAACCTAGACTTATTAGATGGGTTCTCTTGCTACAAGAATTTGATTTGCATATTGTTGATAGAAGAGGAGCTGAGAACCCCGTTGCAGACAACTTATCTAGGTTAGAGAATGTTCTTGATGACCCACTACCTATTGATGATAGCTTTCCTGATGAACAATTAAATGTCATAAGTACTTCTCGTAGTACTCCTTGGTATGCTATTATGCTAATTACATTGTTGCTAAATTTATACCACCTAGCTTCACATACCAACAAAAAAAAGTTCTTCTATGATTTAGACATTACTTTTGGGATGACCCACATCTTTATAAAGAAGGAGTAGATGGTGTTATTAGACGTTGTGTACCTGAGCATGAACAGGAACAGATCCTACGCAAGTGCCACTCCGAAACTTATGGAGGACACCACGCGGGAGATAGAACTACACATAAGGTATTGCAATCCGGTTTTTATTGGCCTACTCTCTTCAAGGATGCCCGTAAGTTTGTCCTATCTTGTGATGAATGTCAAAGAATTGGTAATATTAGTAGACGTCAAGAAATGCCTATGAATTATTCACTTGTTATTGAACCGTTTGATGTTTGGGGCTTTGATTATATGGGACCTTTTCCTGCCTCTAATGGATATACACATATTTTAGTTGTGTT
The DNA here is from genome assembly GCF_003073215.2 of Triticum urartu. Classification (NCBI taxonomy): domain Eukaryota; kingdom Viridiplantae; phylum Streptophyta; class Magnoliopsida; order Poales; family Poaceae; genus Triticum; species Triticum urartu. The sequence goes on from NC_053027.1 coordinate 51,145,960, forward strand.
GATTACGTTACTAAGTGGGTAGAAGCTATTCCAACTAGTAGTGCTGATCATAACACTTCTATTAAAATGCTTAAAGAAGTTATTTTTCCGAGGTTTGGAGTCCCTAGATATTTAATGACTGATGGTGGTTCACATTTTATTCATGGTGCTTTCCGTAAAATGCTTGCTAAATATGACGTCAATCATAGAATTGCATCTCCGTATCACCCACAGTCTAGTGGTCAAGTAGAATTGAGTAATAGAGAACTCAAATTAATTTTGCAAAAGACTGTCAATAGGTCTAGAAAGAATTGGTCCAAGAAACTTGATGATGCATTATGGGCCTATAGAACTGCATATAAAAATCCTATGGGTATGTCTCCGTATAAAATGGTATATGGAAAAGCATGTCACTTACCTCTCGAACTAGAACATAAGGCATATTGGGCTATTAAAGAACTCAACTATGATTTCAAACTTGCCGGTGAAAAGATGTTAATTGATATTAGCTCACTTGATGAATGGATAACCCAAGCTTATGAAAATGCCAAGTTGTTTAAAGAAAAGGTTAAAAGATGGCATGACAAAAGGATACAAAAGCGTGAGTTTAATGTAGGTGATTATGTATTGCTATACAACTCTCGTTTAAGATTTTTTGTAGGAAAACTTCTCTCTAAATGGGAAGGCCCCTATGTTATCGAGGAGGTCTATCATTCCGGTGCCATAAAAATCAACAACTTCGAAGGCACAAATCCGAAGGTGGTAAACAGTCAGAGAATTAAACATTATATCTCAGGTAATCCCATAAATATTGAAACCAATATTATTGAAACCGTAACCCCGGAGGAATACATAAGGGACACTTTCCAGAACGTTTCAGACTCCGAAAAGGGATAGGTATGTGGTACGGTAAGTAAACCGACTCCAAAACAATTTTAAGGCAATATTTCTCCATTTTGGAATATTTAGAAAAATATAAAATTAAGTAGCAGTCCGGGAAGGACACGAGGGCCCCACGAGGGTGGAGGGCGCGCCCTACACCCTGGGCGCGCCCCCTACCTCGTGAGCACCTCGTGTGCCTTCCGGACTCCGTTTTCTTGGACGATACGTATTTTGGTCGGTAAAAATTCACTATATATTCTCCCGAAGGTTTTGACTCCCGTTTCATGCAAATATCCTCTGTTCTTGTTTTGGGCTGTTCTCTGTCATGGTTGTCAAGGCCAGGCATCATGTCGTCCCCCTCCTCCAACAACGGTGACAAAGATGCCTGGCTAATGAAGATAGAGCTGAAGAGGGAAGAACCCATGGAGATAAACAATGATGAAGGGATCAAGAAGGCCATGGAGAACCAAGCTCCGGCAACAGAAGACATCCTCCAACTTGATCACAACCTTCTTACCCCAACTGAGATCAAAGCTTTCCAGATGATTGAGTTAACTCGTATTCAAAACAAGTATCTCACAAGTGAAAATATTTTGTTGAAGGAGCATATCTTTGCACTCAAGGGCATTATTTGCAAGCTAGAGGACCTCTTACGCTCGATGTGCGACTATCCATCAGCTCCATCTTCACCAACCAAGGAGATATAATAACATGGGTATGGGCACTCCCCTTGGCAACCGTCAAGCTTGGGGGAGGTGCCCCGGTATCGTATCACAATCACAACTCCTATCTTTACCATTTTCCTTAGTTCGATCCTATTAGCAGTATTTTGATCTAGTAGAATAAAGTTTATGGCATGATCTAGTTTTGAGTTTTGCCTTATGATCTCTCTATGTAATCGAGTCCGTGAGCTATATAATAAAGATTAGTGTTGAGTCAAGGGCTTGATTTTCTTGCTATGATCTTGGGTGAATAAAAGAAAAGAGAAAAAGAATAAGAAGAAACAAAAGTTCATATTGATCTTATTGATAGTAATGACTTCACATAGAAAGAGTGTGATGATTAAAAGTTATTGGGAGTTGGCAGACATAGCTTTGGTCATCGTTGCAATTAATAGGAAGTAATAAGGAAAGAGAGGTTTCACATATAAATATACTATTATTGACATCTTTTATGATTGGGAGCACTCATCAAAATATGTCATGCTAAAGAGTTGATGTTGGACAAGGAAGACAACGTAATGGGTTATGTTTTCTTATATCTGAGATAAAGTATGTTGTCATGGATCATCCAACATGTTGAGCTTGCCTTTCCCCCTCATGCTAGCCAAATTCTTAGCACCAAGTAGAGATACTACTTGTGCTTCCGAATACCCTTAAACCAGTTTTGCCACGAGAGTCCACCATATCTACCTATGGATTGAGTAAGATCCTTCAAGTAAGTTGTCATCAGTGCAAAGCAATAATAATTGCTCTAAATATGTATGATTAGTGTGGGAGAAATAAGCTTTATACGATCTTGTGATGTGGAAGTAATAAAAGCGACAGACTGCATAATAAAGGTTCATATCACAAGGGGCAATATAAAGTGACGTTCTTTCGCATTAAGATTTTGTGCATCCAACCATAAAAGCGCATGGCAACCTCTGCTTCCCTCTGTGAAGGGCCTATCTTTTATTATTATCTTCTACCTTATGCAAGTGTCATGGTGATCTTCACCTCTCCCTTTTTCATTTTATCCTTTGGCAAGCCCAGCATGTTGGAAAGAACCTGATATATATATATATATAATTGGATGTAGGGGGCATGAGTTATTATTGTTGACATTACCCTCAAAATAAAAGGTTGTGGGGCGAAACTATAAGCCCCTATCTTTCTTTGTGTCCGATTAAAACTCCGTAACCACAAGTATTGCGTGAGTGTTAGCAACTATGAAGGACTAGATGATATTTGAGTATGTGGACTTGCTTTTTAGCTCTAACATAGACTCTTTCTGATATTATGATAAATTGCAATTGCTTCAATGACCGAGGTTATAGTTTTTTGGCTCTCAATAAGGTTTCTGATTCATACTTTTGCATTGTGAAAAGATCATCACCTGAACATAAGTAATCATATGACAATATCTATATATGTTGCTGTTATGAGAATAATCATGATGCCCTCATGTCCATATTTTATTTTTATCGACGCCTCTACCTCTAAACATGGGGACATATTTATTATTATCGGCTTTTGCTTGAGGACAAGCGAGGTCTAAGCTTGGGGGAGTTGATACGTCCATTTTGCATCATGCTTTTATATCGATATTTAATGCATTATGGGCTGTTATTTCACATTATGTCACAATACTTATGGCTATTCTCTCTTATTTTACAAGGTTTACATAAGGAGGGAGAATGCCGGCAGCTGGAATTCTGGGCTGGAAAAGGAGCAAATATTAGAGACCTATTCTGCACAACTCCAAAAGTCCTGAAACTCCACAGAATACCTTATAATAAATAATGAAAAATCCTCACCAAAGATGAAGACCAGGGGGCCCACACCCTTTCCACGAGGGTGGGGGGCGCGCTCCCTACCTCGTGGGCCCCCTGGTGGCTCTCCGATGACCATCTTCTGCCGCCATGAGGCGGAACCTTGGCGGATCCAATCTAGAGCTCCGGCAGAGCTAATCTGCCGAGGAAATTTCCCTCCCGGAGGGGGAAATCATCGCCATCACCATCACCAACGCTCCTCTCATCGGGAGAGGGCAATCTCCATCAACATCTTCATCAGCACCATCTCATCTCAAAACCCTAGTTCATCTCTTGTATCCGATTCTTGTCTCCAAGTCCGGGATTGGTGCTAGTAGGTTGCTAGTAGTGTTAATTACTCCTTGTAGTTGATGCTAGTTGGTTTAATTGGTGGAAGACCATATGTCAGATCCTTTATGCATATTATTACCCCTCTGATTATGAACATGAATATGCTTTGTGAGTAGTTACGTTTGTTCCTGAGGACAAGGGAGAAGTCTTGCTATTAGTAGTCATGTGAATTTGGTATTCGTTCAATATTTTGATGAGATGTATGTTGTCTAGCCTCTAGTGGTGTTATGTGAACGTCGACTACATAACACTTCACCATTATTTGGGCCTAGAGGAAGGCATTGGGAAGTAATAAGTAGATGATGGGTTTCTAGAGTGACAGAAGCTTAAACCCTAGTTTTTGCGTTGCTGCGTAAGGGGCTGATTTGGATCCATATGTTCCATGCTATGGTTAGGTTTACCTTAATACTTTTGTTGTAGTTGCGGATGCTTGCAATAGAGGTTAATCATAAGTGGGATGCTTGTTCAAGTAAGAACAGCACCCAAGCACCGGTCCACCCACATGTCAAATTATCAAAGTACCGAACGCGAATCATATGAACGTGATGAAAACTAGCTTGACGATATTCCCATGTGTCCTCGGGAGCGCTTTTCCTTATATAAGAGTGTGTCCAGGCTTGTCCTTTGCTACAAAAAGGATTGGGCCACCTTGCTGCACTTTATTTACTTTTGTTACTTGTTGCTCGTTACAAATTATCTTATCACAAAACTATCTGTTACCACTTATTTCAGTACTTGTAGAGAATACCTTGCTAAAAACCGATTATCATTTCCTTCTACTCCTCGTTGAGTTCGACACTCTTACTTATCGAAAGGACTATGATAGATCCCCTATACTTGTGGGTCATCACAAACTATAGAAGCAGTATGCGCTTTCAACCAATCCATTCCCAGAATGAGGTCGATGCTACATGACTTCAGTACGATGGGAGAGACAAGGAATTCCAGTCCTTCAATTTCAACGGGGACGTCATTGCAAATCATGGAGGTTCGACATTGGCCCGCGGGACTGTGTACTAATAGCGAAGTGTTCATGTCCTCGCTTTTAATGCCATGCATGAATGCAAAATCCTTTGACATGAATGAATGTGATGCACCTGTATCAAATAAAACAGATGCAGGTACTGAATTTACGAGGAGTGTACCCATCACTGTAGCAGGCCGGTCTAGAACTTCATTGAGATCAACGTGGTTGGAATGAACACGACCATAAGACCTGGCATTGTTGTTGCGAGGCTGGTTGTTTCCATGGCCAGCTGCAGGAAGGGCCAGTTGATTCTGATTCTGATTGCAGTCTCTAGCACGGTGACCTGCCTGACCACACTTGTAGCAGAGACCATTATTGGGAGTGGGAACAGGAGCTCGGGGTGGTGTTGCTGGAAGTCTTGGCTGCCTAGTTGGTGGGGGAGGCAGACGCTGTGCAGCATAGGACTTCCTTGGAGCAGGTGCAGTTGGCTAGTACATGTTGTTGGGAATCCATATCCTATGCTTCTGCGAGGATGGGCCCGAAGATGAGCCCGTGTCACGGTTGCGCCTGTGAGAGCTCTGGTGTTCCTGCAGACCAGTTTCGACATTGATGGCCTTGTTCACCAAGGTGGCGAAATCAGCAAAGTCATGCACTAGAAGTGCGAGCTTGATATCAGCTTGAAGGCCATCATGGAACTTCTCCTGCCTGCGTGCATCAGTTGCAATGTCTTCTTCAGCATAGCGGGACAAGTCCAGAAACTCCCACTGATAAGCTTCGATAGTTTTGTTGCCCTGGGTGAGGTTGCGGAACTCGCGCTTCTTTCGTTCCATGACTCCCTAAGGAATGAAGCGGGCATGGAAAGCAGCTTGGAAGTCTGGCCAGGTGATGATTGTTCCAACTGGCAGAGTACGCCTGTGGCTGTCCCACCATTGAGCAGCGGGCCCTTTCAGGAAGAAGGAAGCAAAGGTGACATAGCTGGCAGGGGCTACATCAGTAGACTCCATCTCATATGTGATGTCACGGAGCCAGTCATCAGCATCCAGAGGCTGAGTGGAGCTGCGATACACAGTTGGGTTGAGGCGCATGAAATCCTGCAGAGTCACTTCGGCTAGCTGCTGGTTCATATTGGGGCGAGGAAACTGAGCCATCATATTTTCCATGAATTGGCGGTTCAGCTCGAACTGTTGGATCATACCAACCATGTACTCAGGCGGTGGTGGGGCATGGCCACCACGACCATGACCACCTGGTCTAACCATCCTGCTAATATATAACAGGGGTAGTTCAGCATTGAGAAATTGCAAGGACAAGAATCATTCATGTTGAAACATGCATAATGAAAGGTACATGATAGATACTACTTAGTAGTTGGCATATCTTACAAAAGAGATCATGCATAGAGTTCGATACATGAAGTCCAGTACATAGCCTAAGAACATCATAGGCGGCACGCAGGCTCGCGGTGACTGCATCTAACAATAACAAGCAAGCCTACATCAGTCCCAGGAGGAACTGTGGAGGTAGGTGTAGCCTGACAGCTAGTAGTGACGCGATGGGAAGTCCTCCGCGTGAGTAGCCTGGGGTCTGCGGATACTCTGGTGCGGAACCCGACGCACAGGTGGGAGAAGAGGACCAAGTGCGGGAGAGTAGGCTCCCACATCTGGCCAGCCGACGCCCTATGGCATCACGGTCCTGGCAGGATAGATCAGAGAACGTAGCAGATCACCAGATCGGACAGAGGGGTGCAATAGCATCAGAGCACGGTACAGGTGTTGACGGGTGGTGCACAACTCGTGGCGAAGAGCTCGGTTAGGTTTATCTAGACGATCAGCATGCAGAACCAGGATCTGATGGTAGAAGGGCTCTCGGGTGACAGTGGAGTAGGCAGCAGTATAGTATCCCTCCGCACCAACATCGGATGCGATAGCAATATGCCTGAAATGGGAGGTGTCCAACTCCAGATACTCTCCACGAAGACGTGTCAGAGCAGCATAAGCAGCATCATGGACCGCCATATCGATAGTCACTCCAACACCATGAGCAGTGTGCAGCACGGTAGTGGAGTCATACGCCCAAGAGTAGAGGTGGACGATGGCACGGTACTGCTCCTGGTTAAAGTCCTGGTACTAGTCGTAGACAGTGTACTCAGGGTGCCAGCGATAACCCAGATAGGTCATCATCTCAAGCAACACAGCAGGTGATCCTGAGGCACCAATGGCCGTCGTGTGGTGCACGACCTATCTCATGGGTTCCATCTGAAAACAAAGGTGTTTCAAAGGAGTCAAATGACAGTATGGATAATGTTCAAATACTACTCTAATGAATAACTAGGGCTTATCCAACTTTGGGGTGAACGTGGTCACGGGATCCTAATGTTAGAGTTAGTAAAATCATTTAACCCGAGTAGAAGAGAGTTCAGAGTCCCAGAGTAAGGATCGAGGAGTAAAAGATCCTAATACCACCCAAATGGCAACATGGGCCCGTAAGGCACACAACCATGTTAGTAAAAAGTTTTGCAATGTCTAGACTCGACTTCGGCCAATGAGTGTGGAAGGGGGATTCCTACAGGCAGTCGGCTCTAATACCAACTTGTGATGCCCCCGATTCAATCGTACACTAATCATACACGCAAACGTGTACAATCAAGATCAGGGACTCACGGGAAGATATCACAACACAACTCTACAAATAAAAAATAAGTCATACAAGCATCATATTACAAGACAGGGGCCTCGAGGGCTCGAATACAAGAGCTCGATCATAGACGAGTCAGCGGAAGCAACAATATCTGAGTACAGACATAAGTTTAAACAAGTTGCCTTAAGAAGGCTAGGACAAACTGGGATACAGATTGAAAGAGGCGCACGCCTCCTGCCTGGGATCCTCCTAAACTACTCCTGGTCGTCGTCAGCGGGCTGCACGTAGTAGTAGGCACCTCCAGTGTAGTAGGAGTCGTTGTCGACGGTGGCGTCTGGCTCCTGGGCTCCATCGTCTATTCGCAGCAATCGGGTATAGAAAGGGGGAAAAGGGGGAGCAAAGCAACCGTGAGTACACATCCAAAGTACTCGCAAGAAAGGAGCTACACTACATATGTATGCATTGGTATCAAATGGAAAAGAGGTATCATATGTGGACTGAACTGCAGAATGCCGGAATAAGAGGGGGATAGCTAGTCCTTTTGAAGACTACGCTTCTGGTGACCTCCATCTTGCAGCAGAAGAAGAGAGTAGATGGTAAGTTCACCAAGTAACATCGCATAGCATAATCCTAACTGATGATCCTCCCCTCGTCGCCCTGTTAGAGAGCGATCACCGAGTTGTATCTGGCACTTAAAAGGGTGTGTTCTATTAAGTATCCGGTTCTAGTTGTCATAAGGTCAAGGTACAACTCCAAGTCGTCCAGTTACTAAAGATCACGGCTATTCGAATAGATTAACTTCCCTGCAGGGGTGCACCACATTTCCCAACACGCTCGATCCCCTTTGTCTGGACACACTTTTCTGGGTCATGCCTGGCCTCGGAAGATCAACACGTCGCGGCCCTACCTAGGCACAACAGAGAGGTCAGCACGCCGGTCTAAATCCTATGGCGCAGGGGTCTGGGCCCATCGCCCATTGCACACCTGCATGTTGCGAGGGCGGCCGGAAGCAGACCTATCCCCCTTAATACAAGAGCAGGCTTACGTGTTGGGGAACGTAGCAGAAATTCAAAATTTTCTACGCATCACCAAGATTAATCTATGGAGTAATCTAGCAACGAGGGGAAGGAGAGTGCATCTACATACCCTTGTAGATCGCTAAGCGGAAGCGTTCAAGTGAACGGGGTTGATGGAGTCATACTCGTCGTGATCCAAATCACCGATGATCCTAGCGCCGAATGGACGGCACCTCCGCGTTCAACACACGTACGGTTGGGAGACATCTCCTCCTTCTTTATCCAGCAAGGTGAGAGGAGAAGTTGAGGGAGAACTCCAGCAGCACGACGGCATGGTGGCAATGGAGCTCGTGGTTCTCCAGCAGGGCTTCGCCAAGCACTATGGAGGAGGAGGAGGTGTAGGAGGAGGGAGGGCTGCGCTAGCGGAGAGGTGCGGCTGCCCTCTCTCTCCCTCACTATATATAGGGGGAAGGGAGGAGGGCCAGGCGCCCTAGGGTTCCCTAGGGGAGGGGCGGCGGACACAGGGGAAACCCTAGATGGGTTTGGGCGCCCCCACCCCCTAGGAAACTTCCCCCCCAAGTCGGGAGGGGCGGCTGCCCTAGGGGTGGCGCCCCCACCTCTCCTAGTTACGTGAGATGGGGTGGGAGGGGCGGTCAGCCCCTTAGTGGGCTGATGTGCCCTCTCCCCTTGGCCCATAAGGCCCCCCAATGCTTGCTGGGGCCTCCGAAATCCCTTTCGGACACGCTGGTCATCACCTGGTACCCCCGGAACAATTCCGGACTCCAATACCCTTCGTCCAATATACCTATCTTCACCTCTGGACCATTCCGGAGCTCCTCGTCATGTCCGGGATCTCATCCGGGACTCCGAAAAACCTTCGGTAACCACATACTATTTCCCATAACAACTCTAGCGTCACCGAACCTTAAGTGTGTAGACCCTACGGGTTCGGGAACCATGCAGACATGACCGAGAAAACTCTCCGGCCAATAACCAACATCGGGATCTGGATACCCATGTTGACTCCCACATGTTCCACGATGATCTCATCGGATGAACCACGATGTCGAGGATTCTATCAATCCCGTATACAATTCCCTTTGTCCAACGGTATTGTACTTGCCCGAGATTCAATCGTCGGTATCCAATACCTTGTTCAATCTCGTTACCGGCAAGTCTCTTTACTCGTTCCATAACACATCATCCCGTGATCAACTCCTTGGTCACATTGTGCACATTATGATGATGTCCTACTGAGTGGGCCAGAGATACCTCTCCGTCACACGGAGTGACAAATCCCAGTCTCGATTCGTGCCAACCCAACAGACACTTTCGGAGATACCTATAGTGTACCTTTATAGCCACCCAGTTACGTTGTGACGTTTGGCACACCCAAAGCACTCCTACGGTATCCGGGAGTTGCACAATCTCATGGTCTAAGGAAATGATACTTGACATTAGAAAAGCTTTAGCATACGAACTACACGATCTTTGTGCTAGGCTTAGGATTGGGTCTTGTCCATCACATCATTCTCCTAATGATGTGATCCCGTTATCAACGACATCCAATGTCCATGGTCAGGAAACCGTAACCATCTATTGATCAACGAGCTAGTCAACTAGAGGCTTACTAGGGACATGGTGTTGTCTATGTATCCACACATGTATCTGAGTTTCCTATCTATACAATTCTAGCATGGATAATAAATGATTATCATGAACAATGAAATATAATAATAATAACTAATTTATTATTGCCTCTAGGGCATATTTCCAACATTACGGTCAAATCCTACGTGCGCCGCTCAGTCGCTAACGTCACGAAGGCTTTGGCTGATACCACGACGTCGAGTGCCCATAACTGTTCCCGCGTAGTTGGTTAGTGCGTATAGGCCAGTAGCCAGACTCAGATCAAATACCAAGATCTCGTTAAGCGTGTTATCTTGAAGTAACTGTGAACGCCGACCAGGGCCAGGCCCACCTCTCACCTGGCTGGTCTCAAACTGCCCTATCGCTCCGCCACAAAGATCCACACAGAGGGCCATCGGGAAAGTATGTCCTTCTAGCCCCCAATTCGTGAATCAACTGCAGGTACTCAATGAGCCGACCCGACTTTAGTCACAGCATATATCATGTGTAATAGGTATAGTATATACCCGTGATCAACACCCGACGTGATCACGGCCCGATAGTATAGCATGGCAGACAGACAAGAATGTCGGGCCACTGATGATAAACTAGCATCCTATACTAAGCATTTAGGATTGCAGGTAAGGTATCAACAGTTGTAGCAGCAATGATAGGCTATGCAACAGAATAGGGTTAACGGAAAGCAGTAACATGCTACACTACTCTAATGCAAGCAATAGAGATAAGAGTAGGCGATATCTGGTGATCAAGGGGGGGGGCTTGCCTAGTTGCTCTGGAAAGAGAGAGGGGCCGTCAACACCGTATTCGTACTGGGTAGCAGCGGCGTCGGTCTTAGTGTCTAGCGAGAGAAGAGGGGGGGGGGAAGAAACAATAAATATTAAGCAAACAGATGCATAGCGATGCATGACATGACAAGTAGCGGTGCTAGGGGTGCCCTAACGCGGTAAGAGGTGGTACCGGTGAAGGGGGGAAACATCCGGGAAAATATCCCCGGTGTTTCATGTTTTCGGATAGATGAATCGGAGGGGGAAAGTTGTGTGTTCGCTATGCTAGGGATGCGTGGCGGACGAACGGGCTGTGTATCTGGATTCATCTCGTTGTTCTGATCAACTTTCATGTACAAAGTTTTTCCATCTGAGCTACTGTTTATTTTATATTAATTTTAAAAGATTTAAATCATTTTTAGAATTATCATAATTAATTTAATTGGGAAATGCCATTATGATGCCAGCATGACATCAGGGTGATGTCAGCAGTCAACAGTCAGTTGACTTGGTCAAACTAACGCGTGGGTCCCACTGTCATTGTCTAACTAACAAACTAACTGTTTAGTTAGATTAATTAGCAGGGTAATTAGGTTTAATAGTTAGTTAACAAAATTAATTAAGTTAAGTAATTATTTATTTAATTAATAATATATTTTTTAAAATTATTTTTTTTAATAAACATTCTGGGCCGCGGGCCTGATGTCTACTACACAACCTTCTTCTTGTAGACGTTGTTGGGCCTCCAAGTGCAGAGGTTTGTAGGACAGTAGCAAATTTCCCTCAAGTAGATGACCTAAGGTTTATCAATCCGTAGGAGGCATAGGATGAAGATGGTCTCTCTCAAGCAACCCTACAACCAAATAACAAAGAGTCTCTTGTGTCCCCAACACACCCAATACAATGGTAAATTTTATAGGTGCACTAGTTCGGCGAAGAGATGGTGATACAAGTACAATATGGATAGTAGATAATAGTTTTTGTAATCTGAAAATATAAAAACAGAAAGGTAAATAATGATAAAAGTGAGCATAAACGGTATTGCAATGATAGGAAACAATGCCTAGGGTTCATACTTTCGCTAGTGTAAGTTCGCTCAACAATAATAACATAATTGGATCATATAACTATTCCTCAACATGCAACAAAGAGTCACTCTAAAGTCACTAATAGCGGAGAACGAACGAAGAGATTATGGTAGGGTACGAAACCACCTCAAAGTTATTCTTTCCAATCAATCCGTTAGGCTATTCCTATAAGTGTCACAAACAACCCTAGAGATCGTACTAGAATAACACCTTAAGACACAAATCAACCAAAAACCTAATGTCACCTAGATACTCCAATGTCACCTCAAGTATCCATGGGTATGATTATACGATATGCATCACACAATCTCAGATTCATCTATTCACCCAACACATAGAACCTCAAAGAGTGCCCCAAAGTTTCTACCGGAGAATCACGACGAAAACATGTGCCAACCCCTATGCATAGGTTCATGGGCGGAACCCGCAAGTTGATCACCAAAACATACATCAAGTGAATCACGTGATATCCCATTGTCACCACAGATATCCACGGCAAGACATACATCAAGTGTTCTCAAATCTTTAAAGACTTAATCCGATAATATAACTTCAAAGGGGAAACTCAATCCATTACAAGAGAGTAGAGGGGGGAAGAAACATCATAGGATCCAAATATAATAGCAAAGCTCACGATACATCAAGATCGTATCATCTCAAGAACACGAGAGAGAGAGAGATCAAACACATAGCTACTGATACATACCGTCAGCCCTGAGGGACAACTACTCCCTCCTCGTCATGGAGAGCACCGGGATGATGAAGATGGCCACCAGAGAGGGATTGCCCCTCCGACAGGGTGCCAGAACGGGTCTAGATTGGCTTTCGGTGGCTATGGAGGCTTCTGGCGGCGGAACTCCCAATCTATTGTGCTCCCCGATGTTTTTAGGGTATATGGAGATATATAGGCGGAAGAAGTACGTCAGGGGGCCACGAGGGGCCCACGAGGGTGGAGGGCGCGCCCCTACCTCGTGGCTCCCTCGTTTCTTTCCTGACGTGCACTCCAAGTCCATCAGGTTGTTTTCCTTCCAAAAATAAGTTCCATGAATTTTCAGGTCAATTGGACTCCGTTTGATTTTCCTTTTCTGCGATACTCTAAAACAAGGTGAAAACAAAAACTGGCACTGGGCTCTGGGTTAATAGGTTAGTCCCAAAAATGATATAAAAGTGTATATTAAAGCCCATAAACATCCAATACAGTAGATAATATAGCATGGAGCAATCAAAAATTATAGTTACGTTGGAGACATATCAGCATCCCCAAGCTTAATTCCTGCTCGTCCTCGAGTAGGTAAATGATAAAAACAAAATTTTTGATGCGGAGTGCTACTTGGCATAATTTCAATGTAATTCTTCTTAATTGTGGCATGAATATTTAGGTCCAAAAGATTCAAGATAAAAGTTCATATTGACATAAAAATAATAATACTTCAAGCATACAACTAAGCAATTATGTCCCCTCGAAATAACATGGCCAAAGAAAGTTCATCCCAACAAAATCATATAGTTTAGTCATGCTCCATTTTGGTCACACAAGAATGCTCTCATCATGCACAACCCCGATGACAAGCCAAGCAATTGTTTCATACTTTAGTAATCTCAAACCTATAAACTTTCACGCAATACATGAGCGCGAGCCATGGACATAACACTATGGGTGGAATAGAATATAATGAGGGGGGTTATGTGGAGAAGACAAAAAGGAGAAAGTCTCACATCAACGAGGCTAATCAATGGGCTATGGAGATGCCCATCAATTGATGTCGATGCAAGGAGTAGGGATTGCCATGCAACGGATGCACTAGAGCTATAAATGTATGAAAGCTCAACAAAAGAAACTAAGTGGGTGTGCATCCAACTTGCTTGGTCACGAAGACCTAGGGCACTTGAGGAGGCCCATTGTTGGAATATACAAACCAAGTTCTATAATGAAAAAGTCCCACTAGTATATGAAAGTGATAACATGAGAGACTCTCTACTATGAAGATCATGGTGCTACTCTGAAGCACAAGTGTGGCAAAGGATAGTAACATTGTCCCTTCTCTCTTTTTCTCTCATTTTTTGGGCCTTTTCTTTTTTTATGGCCTTTCTCTTTTTTTATGGCCTTTCTCTTTTTTTGGGCCTTCTCTTTTTTATGGCCTTTCTCTTTTTTTATTCCTCACTTGGGACGATGCTCTAGAAAATGATGATCATCACACTTCTATTTATTTACAACTCAATGATACAACTCGATACTAGAACAAAGTATGACTCTATATGAATGCCTCCGATGGTGTACCGGGATATGCAATGAACCAAGAGTGACATGTATGAAATAATTATGAACGGTGGCTTTGCCACAAATACTATGTCAACTACATGATCATGCTAAGCAATATGACAAAGATGAACGTGTCATGATAAACGGAATGGTGGAAAGTTGCATGGCAATATATCTCGGAATGGCTATGTAAATGCCATAATAGGTAGGTATGGTGGCTGTTTTGAGGAAGATATAAGGAGGTTTATGTGTGAAAGAGTGTATCATATCACAGGGTTTGGATGCACCGACGAAGTTTGCACCAACTCTCAATGTGAGAAAGGGCAATGCACGGTACCAAAGAGGCTAGCAAGGATGGAAGGGTGAGAGTGCGTATAATCCATGGACTCAACATTAGTCATGAAGAACTCACATACTTATTGCAAAAATCTACAAGTCATCAAAAACCTCGGCACTACGCGCATGCTCCTAGGGGGATAGATTGGTAGGAAAAGACCATCGCTTGTCCCCGACCACCACTCATAAGGAAGACAATCAAATAACACCTCATGTTTCAAATTTGTTACATAACGTTTACCATACGTGCATGCTACGGGACTTGCAAACTTCAACACAAGCATTTCTCAAATTCACAACTACTCAACTAGCACGAGTTTGATATTATTACCTCCATATCTCAAAACAATCATCAATCATCAAACTTCTCTTAGTATTCAAAACACTCATAAGAAAATTTTACTAATCTTGAATACCTAGCATATTAGGATTTTAAGCAAATTACCATGCTATTTAAGACTCTCAAAATAATATAAGTGAAACATGAGAGTTCATCTATTTCTGTAAAATAAAACCACCACCATGCTCTAAAAGGATATAAGTGAAGCACTAGAGCAAATAACAAACTACTCCGAAAGATATAAGTGAAGATCAATGAGTAGTCGAATAATTATGCAACTATGTGAAGACTCTCTAACATTTAATAATTTCAGATCTTGGCATTTTATTCAAACAGCAAGCAAAACAAAATAAAATGACATCTAAGAATAGCAAACATCATGTGAAGAAGCAAAAACTTAGGATCAACCGATACTAACTGATAGTTGTTGAAGAAGAAAGGTGGGATGCCAACCGGGGCATCCCCAAGCTTAGATGCTTGAGACTTCTTGAAATATTATCTTGGGATGCCTTGGGCATCCCCAAGCTTGAGCTTTTGTGTCTCCTTAATTCCTCTCATATCACGGTCTCCCTAAATCTCAAAAGCTTCATCCACACAAAACTCAACAAGGACTCGTGAGATAAGTTAGTATAAACCATTGCCAAAAGCTTATCATACTCTACTGTAGCAAATCACTAAAATTATTATTCAACATTGCATAATAAATGCCTCTGCATATTTAATAGTCCTATCCTCAAATAGAATCATTAAAGAAGCAAACATATGCAAACAATGCAAGCATAACAGCAATCTTCCTAAACAGGACAGTCTGTAAAGAATGCAGCTAGATCCATACTTCCATAACTCCAAAAATTATGAAAGAAAATTCCAACTGTAGTACATTTATCAGAGCTTAATATGCAAAAGGTTTCAACATTTTATCACATTCTGACTTTTCTAGGGAATTATTGCAACAGCGGTAAACTTTCTGTTTTCAAACAGCAACATGTGGACTTCTAACATAGGCATAGTAAAGGCTATCAATTCCACTTTTATTGAAATAAAAGATGCAAAACATTATTCTAAATAACAGCAAGCAAATCCTACCAAAATAAATTGACGCTCCAAGCAAAAAAATATCATGTGGTGAATAAAAATATAGCTCCAAGTAAAGTTACCGATGAACGAAGACGAAAGAGCAAGCTTAGGCTCTTGGATATCCTTGAATATTACCTTGGGGTGCCTTGGGCATACCCAAGATTAGGCTCTTGCCACTCCTTATTCCATAGTCCATCGAATCCTTACCCAAAACTTGAAAACTTCACAACACAAAACTTAACAGAAAACTCGTAAGCTCCGTTAGTATAAGAAAACAAATCACCATCATAAGGTACTGTAATGAACTCATTCTTTATTTATATTTGTTTTAAACCTATTGTATTCCAACTTATCTATGGTTTATAACTATTTTACTAGCCATAGATTCATCAAAATAAGTAAACAACACATGAAAAACAGAATCTGTCAAAAACAGAACAGTCTGTAGTAATCTGGATCAAACGTATACTTATGGAACTAATAAAATTCTCAAATAAATTGCTTGACGTGAGGAATTTATCTATTATTCATATGCAAAAAATAATTAACTCAATATCACTCTCCAATAAAAAATGGCAGAAATTCTCGTGAGCGCTAAAGTTTCTGTTTTTTTACAACATGATCAACAAGACTTTCCCCAAGTCTTCCCAACGGTTCTACTTGGCACAAACACTAATTAAAACATAAAAACTCAATCATAACATACGCTAGATAAATTATTTATTACTAAATAGTAACAAAAAGCAAGGAACAAAAATAAAGTTGGGTTGCCTCCCAACAAGCACTATCGTTTAACGCCCCTAGCTAGGCATGATGATTTCAATGATGCTCACATAAAAGATAAGAATTAAAACATAAAGAGAGCACCATGAATAATATAACTAGCACATTTAAGTCTAACCCACTTCCTATGCATAGGGATTTTGTGAGCAAACAACTTCTGGCAACAATAATCAACTAGCATAGGAAGGCAAAACAAGCATAACTTTGAAACTTTAAGCACATAGAGAGGAAACTTGATATTATTGCAATTCCTACAAGCATATGTTCCTACCTCATAATAATTTTCAGTAGCATCATGAATGAATTCAACAATATAACCATCACATAAAGCATTCTTTTCATGATCTACAAGAATAGAAATTTTTTTACTCTCCACATAAGCAAATTTCTTCTCAATCGGAATAGTGGGAGTATCATAAGAGACTTGAATACTATCAATTGTTTCCACATTAAAAGAGTAATGTTCAGAAAAAGGGTAATCATAATCATGACAAGTTTTGTAAATATAATCATCAATACTTTTTATAGCATATGTATTATCACAATAATTATCATAAGTAGGAGGCATGCTATCATCATTATAAATTTGCATCTCAAAACTTGGGAGACTAAAAATATCATCTTCATTAAGCGTAGCATCCCCAAGCTTCGGACAATTAATTGCAGCAAATATATTCTCAAAAACATCATCTTCATCAAACATAGCATCCCCAAGCTTGGGCCTTTCCATATCATAAGCATAATCACTCTCATCATTAATAGTATGGATAGCACCAATAGTATAGTAATTATCATATTCTTCCAAGCAAGTGCCAAAAAGATTTTCAAGATCATAAGAAGTATCATTATCTTCCACAATTATATTTTCATAAGGCACAATAGTAATAGGAGCAACATTATTTGGGGGAGATATCTTTTTACCTCTCTTCCCGTTTCTTCTCTTCTTCTTCACCACATCATGTGTGGGTTCAATCCTCTTTTTGGAGCTCCTTATTAATGAGATTGGTTGAATAGGAGGCTCCTCCTCGTTACCTGATTCATCATAAGAAATAATAGGAGGGTATTGGGAAGTCTCTTCCCTTTCATTAGTATTATCTTCATCTTCTATTTGTTTTCTTTTCTTTATGTAGTTGGCAATATAAGGATTTTCAATACAATTCACCGCACAATACATATAAATCTTCTCTAGATCAAAATCAAGAAATATATCAAGATTAAACTTTGGAATACCTTCATTTATATGTTTCATTTCCTCACACCCCAAAAGAAGACTAAGCTCTTTATGATGCTCAAGGGTAATCGAATTATCACAATTTTTGGATATGATACGGTCATGAAACAATTTGCATTGGAGATTTAAATGACCATGTTCATTGCAAAGTTCACAAGGGGTGCGAAAAATATTGAATTTTTCAGCACAATCATCAAGACTTTCTTGCAACAATTTAGTTTCTAAATACTTATGCCTCTTGCAATATCTACCTTCCCTATTTGCTGTGTACTTGCAAACCCAATGTACTCCACAAAAATTGACATGTTTATAGGAGAAATTTTCATCATAACTAGTGCAATCATCATTAGTATCATGGATATTCAAAGAATTCATACTAACAACATTGCAATTATGCTCATCATTCACATATTTTATGCCAAGCATTCTATGTAATTCTTCTTCTAGAACTTGAGCACAATTTTCCTTCCCATCATACTCACGAAAGATATTAAAAAGATGAAGTGTATGTGGCAAACTTAATTCCATTTTTTATAGTTTTCTTTTATAGACTAACTAGTGATAAAACAAGAAACTAAAAGACTCGATTGCAAGATCTAAAGATATACCTTCAAGCACTCACCTCCCCGGTAACGACGCCAGAAAAGATCTTGATGTCTACTACACAACCTTCTTCTTGTAGACGTTGTTGGGCCTCCAAGTGCAGAGGTTTGTAGGACAGTAGAAAATATCCCTCAAGTGGATGACCTAAGGTTTATCAATCCACATGAGGCGTAGGATGAAGATGGTCTCTCTCAAGCAACCCTGCAACCAAATAACAAAGAGTCTCTTTTGTCCCCAAAACACCCAATACAATGGTAAATTGTATAGGTGCACTAGTTCGGCAAAGAGATGGTGATAAAAGTACAATATGGATAGTAGATAATAGTTTTTGTAATATGAAAATATAAAAACAGCAAGGTAACTAATGATAAAAGTGAGCATAAACGGTATTGCAATGATAGGAAACAAGGCCTAGGGTTCATACTTTCGCTAGTGTAAGTTCCCTCAACAATAATAACATAATTGGATCATATAAGTATCCCTCAACATGCAATAAAGAGTCATTCTAAAGTCACTAATAGCGGAGAACGAATGAAGAGATTATGGTAGGGTACAAAACCACCTCAAAGTTATTCTTTCCAATCAATCCGTTGGGCTATTCCTATAAGTGTCACAAACAGCCCCAGTGTTCGTACTAGAATAACACCTTAAGACACAAATCAACCAAAACCCTAATGTCACCTAGATACTCCAATGTCACCGCAAGTATACGTGGGTATGATTATATGATATGCATCACACAATCTCAGATTCATCTATTCAACCAACACATAGAACCTCAAAGAGTGCCCCAAAGTTTCTACCGGAGAATCACGACGAAAACATGTGCCAACCCCTATGCATAGGTTCATGGGTGGAACCCGCAAGTTGATCACCAAAACATACATCAAGTGAATCACATGATATCCCATTATCACCACAGATATCCACGACAAGACATACATCAAGTGTTCTCAAATCTTTAAAGACTCAATCCGATAATATAACTTCAAAGGGGAAACTCAATCCATTACAAGAGAGTAGAGGGGGGAAGAAACATCATAGGATCCAAATATAATAGCAAAGCTCGCGATACATCAAGATCGTATCATCTCAAGAACACGAGAGAGAAAGATCAAACACATAGCTACTGGTACATACCCTCAGCCCCGAGGGAGAAATACTCCCTCCTCATCATGGAGAGCACCGAGATGATGAAGATGGCCACCAGAGAGGGATTGCCCCCTCCGGCAGGGTGCCGGAACGGGTCTAGATTGGCTTTCGGTGGCTACGGAGGCTTCTGGTGGCGGAACTCCCGATCTATTGTGCTCCCCGATGGTTTTAGGGTATATGGAGATATATGGGCGGAAGAAGTACGTCAGGGGGGCCATGAGGGGCCCACGAGGGTGGAGGGCGCGCCCTACGGGGGTGGGCGCGCCCCCTACCTCGTGGCTCCCTCGTTTCTTTCCTGACGTGCACTCCAAGTCCATCAGGTTGCTTTCCTTCCAAAAATAAGTTCCATGAAGTTTCAGGTCAATTGGACTCTGTTTGATTTTCCTTTTCTGTGATACTCTAAAACAAGGTAAAAACAGAAACTGGCACTGGGCTCTGGGTTAATAGGTTAGTCCCAAAAATGACATAAAAGTGTATAATAAAGCCCATAAACATCCAAAGCAGTAGATAATATAGCATGGAGCAATAAAAAATTATAGATATGTTGGAGACGTATCAGGGCCCCAAATGTCATTGGCCCTAGGGGCCTAACGGGCGCGGCCGATGTTTTCGGGCACGGCCCGATCGGGCGCACGCCCAAGGGGCCGTGGCGGACGAGGCCACGGCGGGGCGGGGCCGTGGTGAAGCGGGTGGCCACCGGAGGAGGACGCCGGGGCCGTGGAGGGGTGCGGCCGGACCACCACGGGGCGAGAAGGGAGCGGCACGGTGGCATGCAGCAGTCAGCAGCAGGGGCGGAGGTGAAGCAGGGCGGGGTCGGCGGCGGCCGAACGCGGCCACGGCGGGCGCGCGCGCAGACAAGGCGGGACGGTGGGGCGGGAGCCGCGGCGGGCATAGCCGGACGCGGCCACCGTGTAGTGGAGCGGCGCGAGCGGCTGGCGAGGCAAGCGCGGGAGGGAGGGCTGCGGGCGAGGCCAGGGACGCGGAGCGCGGTGGCTGCGCGGTGTGCGGCTGAGCGGGGCGAGCGAGGCGTGGGCGGCTGCGGCGAGCGGCGCAGCAGCAGTAGAGGCGCAGCGGCAACGCGAGGCGAGGCTCGGGTGCACTCGCACGGGGGCACGCTAGGCGGGGTAGGGCGCGGCGATGCAGGGACAGGGCGGGGCGCGGGGCACGGCCCCGAGCGGTGAGCAGGGGAGGGGACGAGCACGGGGCGAGGGAGAGAGAGAGGAGGGGGACCTCACCAGGTGTCATAGGGATTCAGGCAGTGGGGCGCGGGGAGGAAGGCGAGGACGACAGCGGCGGAGAGGGAGGCAGGCCGGCGAGGGGGGGTCCGGGCGGCGGCATGGTTCGGTTCCAGGCGTGGGGGGGATCGAGCCCTCGATCCAATCGGGGGAGAGGAGCGAGTGGGGGGGTGCGTGGGGGTGTCGGTTAGGGTTTGCGGGGGGAGTGGATAAGAGGGAGTGGGGGGGGGGGAGTGGCCGGCTGGGCCTGGTGGGTTGGCCCAGTTGGGCCTTTAGTCAGCTAGGCCGAAGCCTAGGGGGGTTTCTCTTCTATATATTTTTTGTCTTTTGTTTTTCTGTTTTTAACATTTTTCTTTTATCCATTTTCTTTTACTGTTTTAATTCAACTTAGGGCATTTAAGTATTTTATAATTTGTATTTTCTTTACTACAATTACCTATGCCATTTTTGGCACGCTCCGAACATTTTTTTTAATTTTTGAAAACTTTTATTATTTAACTTTATTTTAAATTTGAAATGGAATCGGTTTTGTACTAACGGTAGATTAGCAACAGTAACCGTGGCGACGTAGCACCATTTGCGTGGAATTACTGTAGCTTGATTACCTGGGCGTTACATTGATGTATCACGAGCTTTGCTATTATAGTTGGATCTTATGATGTTTCTCCCCCTCTACTCTCTTGTAATGGATTGAGTTTTCCCTTTGAAGTTATCTTATCAGATTGAGTCTTTAAGGATTTGAGAACACTTGATGTATGTCTTGCGTGGGATACCCGTGGTGACAATGGGGTATTCTATTGATCCACTTGATGTATGTTTTGGTGATCAACTTGCGGGTTCCGCCCATGAACCTATGCATAGGGGTTGGCACACGTTTTCGTCTTGACTCTCCGGTAGAAACTTTGGGGCACTCTTTGAAGTACTTTGTGTGGGTTTGAATAGATGAATCTGAGATTGTGTGGTGCATATCGTATAATCATACCCACGGATACTTGAGGTGACATTGGAGTATTTAGGTGACATTAGGGTTTTGGTTGATTTGTGTCTTGAGGTGTTATTCTAGTACGAACTCTATGATAGATTGAACGGAAAGAATAGCTTCATGTTATTTTACTACGGACTCTTGAATAGATCGATTACAAAGGATAACTTCGACGTGGTTTCGTACCCTACCATAATCTCTTCGTTTGTTCTCCGCTATTATTGACTTTGGAGTGACTCTTTGTTGCATGTTGAGGGATAGTTATATGATCCAATTATGTTATTATTGTTGAGAGAACTTGCACTGGTAAAAGCATGAACCCTAGGCCTTGTTTCAACGCATTGCAATACCGTTTGTGCTCACTTTTACCATTAGTTACCTTGCTGTTTTTATATTTTCAGATTACAAAAACCTATATCTATCATCCATATTGCACTTGTATCACCATCTCTTCGCCGAACTAGTGCACCTATACAATTTACCATTGTATTGGGTGTGTTGGGGACACAAGAGACTCTTTGTTATTTGGTTGTAGGGTTGTTTGAGAGATACCATCTTCATCCTACGCCTCCCACGGATTGATAAACCTTAGGTCATCCACTTGAGGGAAATTTGCTACTGTCCTACAAACCTCTACACTTGGAGGCCCAACAACGTCTACAAGAAGAAGGTTGTGTAGTAGACATCAAGATCTTTTCTGGCGTCGTTGCCGGGGAGGTTAGCGCTTGAAGGTATATCTTTAGATCTTGCAATCGAATCTTTTTGTTTCTTGTTTTAGCACTAGTTTAGTTTATAAAAGAATAGTACAAAAAATATGGAATTGAGTTTGCCTCATACGCTTCATCTTTTTAATATCTTTTGTGAGTATGAAGGAAAGGAAAATTGTGCTCAAGTGCTAGAAGAAGAATGCATTAGAATGTTTGTCACTAAATATTTGAATGATGAGCATGATTGCAATGTTGTTAGTATGAATTCCTTGGATATCCATGTTGCCAATGATATGCAAAGCCACAAGCTTGGGGAAGCTATGTTTGATGAAGATGATATTTTTTGTCCCCCAAGTTTTGATGAGCAAATTTATTATGATGAAAGCATGCCTCCTATTTATGATGATTATATTGATGAAAGTGGATTTCCAGAGGTCATGACTTTATTTACTAATGATTCCACTATCTTGGAAGAGGTTTCAATCGATTATGATGAGAACAATGTTGCTACTTATGATGATTATTGTGATGACACTTATGCTATAAAAAGTAGAGATGATTATATTTATAAAACTTGTCATGATTATGATTACCCTTTTTCTGAACATTACTCTTTTAATGTGGAAACAATTTAAAGTATTCGAGTCTCTTATGATACTCCCACTATTCTGAACGAGAAGAATTTTGCTTATGTGGAGAGTAATAAAATTTCTATGCTTGTAGATCATGAAAAGAATGCTTTATGTGATAGTTATATTGTTGAATTCATTCATGATGCTACTGAAAATTATTATGAGGGAGGAACATATGCTTTTAAGAATTGCAATAATATCAAGTTTCCTCTCTACATGCTTAAAATCTTGAAGTTATGCTTGTTTTGCTTTCCTATGCAAGTTGATTCTTGTTCCCACAAGTTGTTTGCTCACAAAATCCCTATGAATAGGAAGTGGGTTAGACTTAAATGTGCTATTCATATTCTTCATGATGCTCTCTTTATGTTACAATTCTTATCTTTTATGTGAGCATCGTTGAAATCATCATGCCTATCTAGGGGCGTCAAACGATAGCACTTGTTGGAAGGCAACCCAACTTTATTTTTGTTCCTTGCTTTTTTATACTGTTTAGTAATAAATAATTTATATAGACTCTGTTATGATTGAGTTTTTATGTTTTAGTTAGTGTTTGTGCCAAGTAGAACCGTTGGGAAGACTTGGGGAAAGTCTTGTTGATTTTGCTGTAAAAAACAGAAACTTTAGCGCTCACGAGAATTGCTGCCATTTTTTATTGGAGAGTGATATTTAGTTAATTATTTTTGCAGATGATTAATAGATAAATTCCTCACGTCCAGAAATTTATTTTGGAATTTTTGGGGTTCCATAAGTTTGCGTTAGTTACAGATTACTACAGACTGTTCTGTTTTTGACAGATTCTGTTTTTCGTGTGTTGTTTGCTTATTTTAATGAATCTATGGCTAGTAAAAGAGTTTATAAACCATAGAGAAGTTGGAATACAGTAGGTTTAACAACAATATAAATAAAGAATGAGTTCATTACAGTACCTTGAAGTGGTGTTTTGTTTTCTTTCGCTAACGGAACTTGCGAGTTTTCTGTTAAGTTTTGTGTTGTGAAGTTTTCAAGTTTTGGGTAAAGATTCGATGGACTATGGAATAAGGAGTGGCAATAGCCTAAGCTTGGGGATGCCCAAGGCACCCCAAGGTAATATTAAAGGAAAACCAAGAGCCTAAGCTTGGGGATGCCCCGGATGGCATCCCCTCTTTTGTCTTCGTTCATCGGTAACTTTACTTGGAGCTATATTTTTATTCACCACATGATATGTGTTTTGCTTGGAGCGTCATTTTTTTTGCTTGATGTTTGAATAAAATTCCAAGATCTGAAATTCTTAAATGTTAGAGAGTCTTCACATAGTTGCATAATTATTCAACTACTCATTGATCTTCACTTATATCTTTCGGAGTAGTTTGTCGTTGCTCTAGTGCTTCACTTATATCCTTTTAGAGCACGGTGGTGGTTTTATTTTATAGAAATAATTGATCTCTCATGATTCACTTATATTATTTTGAGAGTCCTTTAGAACAGCATGGTATTTTTCTTTTTATATAATAAAAACTTTAATATTAGTGCATTGAATACTAAGAGAAGTTTGATACTTCATGATTGTTTTGAGATATGGAGATAGTGATATCAAAGTTGTGCTAGTTGAGTAGTTGTGAATTTCAGGAACACTTGTGTTGAAGTTTGCAAGTCCCGTAGCATGCACGTATGGTAAACGTTGTGTAACAAATTTGAAACATGAAGTGTTATTTGATTGTCTTCCTTATGAGTGGCGGTCGGGGACAAGCGATGGTCTTTTCCTACCAATCTATCCCCCTAGGAGCATGCGCGTAATACTTGGTTTTTGATGACTTGTAGATTTTTGCAATAAGTATGTGAGTTCTTTATGACTAATGTTGAGTCCGTAGATTATACGCACTCTCACCCTTCCATCACTGCTAGCCTCTTCGGTACCGTGCATTGCCCTTTCTCACCTTGAGAATTGGTGCAAACTTCGCCGGTGCATCCAAACCCCGTGATATGATACGCTCTATCACACATAAACCTCCTTATATCTTCCTCAAAACAGCCACCATACCTACCTATTATGGCATTTCCATAGCCATTCCGAGATATATTGCCATGCAACTTTCCACCGTTCCGTTTATTATGACACACTTCATCATTGTCATATTGCTGTGCATGATCATGTAGTTGTTGGGGAACGTTGCAGAAAACAAAAATTTCCTACGGTTTCACCAAGATCCATCTAGGATTTCATCTAGCAACGAGTGATTAGATGCATCTACGTACCTTGTAGATCGCGAGCGGAAGCGTTCAAAGAACGGGGATGATGTAGTCGAACACGACGTGATTCAAATCACCGATGATCTTAGCACCGAACGGACGGTGCCTCCGTGTTCAACACACGTACAGAACGGATGACGTCTCCTCCTTTCTTGATCCAGCAAGGGGGGAAGAGAGGTTGATGAAGATCCAGCAACACGACGGCATGGTGGTGGATGCAGGGCGTCACAGTAGCAGGGCTTCGCCTATACTGCGAGAGAGAGACGTAACGGGGAGAGAGGAAGCACCAAAGGCTGAGGTATGAAATCCCTCCTCTCCCCCACTATATATAGGAGGGCCAAGGGGGGGTGGTGCGCAGCCTAGGAGATCCAATCTCCTAGGTGCGGCGGCCAGGGGAGGGTTTCCCTCCCCCCCAAGGCACCTCGAGGTGCCTTCCAACACTTGGACTCCTCCTTGGTGGAAACCCTAGGCGCATGGGCCTAGCAGGGCTGGTGCCCTTGGCCCATGTAGGACAAGGCGCACCCCCTACAGCCCATGTGGCCCCCAGGACAGGTGGCCCCACCCGGTGGGCCCCCGGGACTCCTCCGGTGGTCCCGGTACAATACCGATAACCCCGAAACTTGTCCCGATGGCCGAAACAGCACTTCCTATATATAATTCTTTACCTCCAGACCATTCCGGAACTCCTCGTGACGTCCGGGATCTCATCCGGGACTCCGAACAATATTCGGGTTACTGCATACACATATCTTCATAACCCTAGCGTCACCGAACCTTAAGTGTGTAGACCCTACGGGTTCGAGAGACAAGCAGACATGACCGAGATGACTCTCCGGTCAATAACCAACAGCGGGATCAGGATACCCATGATGGCTCCCACATGCTCCATGATGATCTCAACGGATGAACCACGATGTCGAGGATTAATCAACCCCGTATACAATTCCCTTTGTCAATCGGTATGTTACTTGCCCGAGACTCGATCGTCGGGTATCCCAATACCTTGTTCAATCTCGTTACCGGCAAGTCACTTTACTCGTACCGTAATGCATGATCCCGTGATCAACCACTTGGTCACCTTGAGCTCATAATGATGATGCATTACCGAGTGGGCCCAGTGATACCTCTCCGTTATATGGAGTGACAAATCCCAGTCTCGATCCGTGTCAACCCAACAGACACTTTCGGAGATACCTGTAATGCACCTTTATAGTCACCCAGTTACGTTGTGACGTTTGATACACCCAAAGCACTCCTACGGTATCCGGGAGTTACACGATCTCATGGTCAAAGGAAAAGATACTTGACATTGGAAAAGCTCTAGCAAACGAACTACACGATCTTTGTGCTATGCTTAGGATTGGGTCTTGTCCATCACATCATTCTCCTAATGATGTGATCCCGTTATCAATGACATCCAATGTCCATAGCCAGGAAACCATGACTATCTGTTGATCAACGAGCTAGTCAACTAGAGGCTTACCAGGGACATATTATGGTCTATGTATTCACACGTGTATTACGATTTCCGGATAATACAGTTATAGCATGAATAAAGACAATTATCATGAACAAAGAAATATAATAATAATACTTTTATTATTGCCTCTAGGGCATATTTCCAACAGTCCCACTTGCAGTAGAGTCAATAATCTAGTTACATTATGATGAATCGAACACCCATGGAATTCTGGTGTTGATCATGTTTTGCCCTAGGGAGAGGTTTAGTCAACGGATCCGCTACATTCAGGTCCGTATGTACTTTACAAATCTCTATGTCTCCATTTTGAACATTTTCACGAATGGAGTTGAAGCGACGCTTGATGTGCCTTGTCTTCTTGTGAAACCTGGGCTCCTTGGCAAGTGCAATAGCTCCAGTGTTGTCACAAAAGAGTTTGATTGGCCCCGATACATTGGGTATGACTCCTAGGTCGGTGATGAACTCCTTCACCCATATTGCTTCATGTGCTGCCTCCGAGGCTGCCATGTACTCCGCTTCACATGTAGATCCCGCCACGACGCTCTGTTTGCAGCTGCACCAGCTCACTGCTCCACCATTCAACATATACACGTATCCGGTTTGTGACTTAGAGTCATCCAGATCTGTGTCGAAGCTAGCGTCGACGTAACCCTTTACGACGAGCTCTTCATCACCTCCATAAACGAGAAACATGTCCTTTGTCCTTTTCAGGTACTTCAGGATATTCTTGACCGCTGTCCAGTGTTCCTTGCCGGGATTACTTTGGTACCTTCCTACCAAACTTACGGCAAGGTTTACATCAGGTCTGGTACACAGCATGGCATACATAATAGAACCTATGGCTGAGGCATAGGGGATGATACTCATCTCTTCTATCTCTTCTGCCGTGGTCGGGCATTGAGCTGAACTCAATCTCACACCTTGCAAAACAGGCAAGAACCCTTTCTTGGACTGATCCATTTTGAACTTCTTCAAAATCTTATCAAGGTATGTGCTTTGTGAAAGACCTATGAGGCGTCTTGATCTATCTCTATAGATCTTGATGCCTAATATATAAGCAGCTTCTCCAAGGTCCTTCATTGAAAAACTCTTATTCAAGTAGGCCTTGATGCTGTCCAAGAGTTCTATATCATTTCCCATCAAAAGTATGTCATCTACATATAGTATGAGAAATGCTACAGAGCTCCCACTCACTTTCTTGTAAACGCAGGCTTCTCCATAAGTCTGCATAAACCCAAACGCTTTGATCGTCTCATCAAAGCGAATGTTCCAACTCCGAGATGCTTGCACCAGCCCATAAATCGAGCGTTGGAGCTTGCACACCTTGTCAGCATTCTTAGGATCAACAAAACCTTCCGGCTGCATCATATACAACTCTTCCTTAAGGAAACCATTAAGGAATGCCGTTTTGACGTCCATTTGCCATATTTCATAATCATAGAATGCGGCAATCGCTAACATGATTCGGACGGACTTCAGCTTCGCTACCGGTGAGAAAGTCTCATCGTAGTCAACCCCTTGAACTTGTCGATAACCCTTAGCGACAAGCCAAGCTTTATAGATGGTCACATTACCATCCGCGTCTGTCTTCTTCTTAAAGATCCATTTATTTTCTATGGCTCGCCGTTCAACGGGCAAGTCAGTCAAAGTCCATACTTCGTTTTCATACATGGATCCTATCTCGGATTTCATGGCTTCCAGCCATTTTTCGGAATCCGGGCCCGCCATCGCTTCTTCATAGTTCGTAGGTTCACTGTTGTCTAACAACATGATTTCCAAGACAGGGTTGCCGTACCACTCTGGTGCAGAACGTGTCCTTGTGGACCTTCGAATTTCAGTAGGAGCTTGATCAGAAGTATCTTGATCATCATCAATAACTTCCTCTCTAGTCGATGCAGGTACCTCAGGAACATTTTCTTGAGTTGCGCCATTTACCGGTTCAAGAGGCAATACTTCATCAAGTTCTACTTTCCTCCCACTTACTTCTTTCGAGAGAAACTCTTTCTCTAGAAAGGACCCATTCTTGGCAACAAAGATCTTGCCTTCGGATCTGAGGTAGAAGGTATACCCATAAGTTTCTTTAGGGTATCCTATGAAGACGCATTTTTCCGACTTGGGTTCGAGCTTTTCAGGCTGAAGTTTCTTGATATAAGCATCGCATCCCCAAACTTTTAGAAACGACAGCTTAGGTTTCTTCCCAAACCATAATTCATACGGTATCGTCTCAACGGATTTCGACGGAGCCCTATTTAAAGTGAATGCGGCAGTCTCTAAAGCATAGCCCCAAAAAGATAGCGGTAAATCGGCAAGAGACATCATAGATCGCACCATATCTAATAGAGTGCGATTACGATGTTCGGACACACCGTTACGCTGAGGTGTTCCAGGCGGCGTGAGTTGTGAAACTATTCCACATTTTCTTAAGTGTGTGCCAAATTCGTGACTCAAGTATTCTCCTCCATGATCTGATCGTAGAAACTTGATTTTCCTGTCACATTGATTTTCAACCTCACTCTGAAATTCTTTGAACTTTTCAAAGGTTTCAGATTTGTGTTTCACTAAGTAGACATGCCCATATCTACTCAAGTCATCAGTGAGGGTGAGAACATAACGATAGCCTCCGCGAGCCTCAACACTCATTGGACCGCACACATCAGTATGTATGATTTCCAATAAGTTGGTTGCTCGCTCCATTGTTCCTGAGAACGGAGTCTTGGTCATTTTTCCCATGAGGCATGGTTCGCACGTGTCAAATGATTCATAATCAAGAGACTCTAAAAGTCCATCTGCATGGAGCTTCTTCATGCGTTTGACACCTATGTGACCAAGGCGGCAGTGCCACAAGTATGTGGGAGTATCATTATCAACCTTACATCTTTTGGTACTCACACTATGAACATGTGTAGTAATACGCTCGAGATTCATTAAGAATAAACCATTGACTATCGGAGCATGACCATAAAACATATCTCTCATATAAATAGAACAACCATTATTCTCGGATTTAAATGAGTAGCCATCTCATATTAAACGAGATCCTGATACAATGTTCATGCTCAGACATGGAACTAAATAACAATTATTGAGGTTTATAACTAATCCCGTAGGTAAATGTAGAGGTAGCGTGCCGACGGCGATCACATCGACCTTGGAACCATTCCCGACGCGCATCGTCACCTCGTCCCTTTCCAGTTTCCGTTTATTCCGCAGCTCCTGTGGTGAGTTACAAATATGAGCAACGGCACCGGTATCAAATACCCAGGAGTTACTACGAGTACTGGTAAGGTACACATCAATTACATGTATATCAAATATACCTTTGGTGTTGCCGGCCTTCTTGTCCGCTAAGTATTTGGGGCAGTTCCGCTTCTAGTGACCCTTCCCTTTGCAATAAAAGTACTCTGTCTCAGGCTTGGGTCCATTCTTTGACTTCTTCCCGACAGCTTGCTTGCCGGGCGCAGCAACTTCCTTGCCGTCCTTCTTGAAGTTCTTTTTACCCTTGCCCTTCTTGAACTTAGTGGTTTTATTCATCATCAACACTTGATGTTCCTTCCTGGCTTCTACCTCTGCTGATTTCAGCATAGCAAATACTTCAAGAATGGTCTTTACCATCCCCTGCATATTGAAGTTCATCACAAAGCTCTTGTAGCTTGGTGGAAGCGACTGGAGGATTCTGTCAATGACCGCGTCATCCGGGAGATTAACTCCCAGCTGAGTCAAGCGGTTATGTAACCCAGACATAGTGAGTATGTGCTCACTGACAGAACTATTTTCCTCCATCTTACAGCTGAAGAACTTATCGGAGACTTCATATCTCTCGATCCGGGCATGAGCTTGAAAAACCATTTTTAGCTCTTCGAACATCTCATATGCTCCATGTCTCTCAAAACGCTTTTGGAGCCCCGGTTCTAAGCTGTAAAGCATGCCGCACTGAACGAGGGAGTAGTCATCAGTACATGTCTGCCAAGCGTTCATAGCGTCTTGGTTCTGTGGGACGGGTGGATCACCTAGCGGTGCTTGTAGGACATAATCTTTCTTGGCAGCTATGAGGATGATCCTCAGGTTCCGGACCCAGTCCGTATAGTTGCTGCCATCGTCTTTCAGCTTGGTTTTCTCTAGGAACGCGTTGAAATTGAATACAACGTTGGCCATTTGATCTACAGGACATATTGTAAAGATTTTAGACTAAGTTCATGATAATTAAGTTCATCTAATCAAATTATTAATGAACTCCCACTCAGATTAGACATCCCTCTAGTCATCTAAGTGTTACACGATCCAAGTCAACTAAGCCGTGTCCGATTAACACGTGAGACGGACTAGTCATCGTCGGTGAACATCTCCATGTTGATCGTATCTTCCATACGACTCGTGTTCGACCTTTCAGTCTCTGTGTTCCGAGGCCATGTCTTCACATGCTAGGCTCGTCAAGTTAACCCTAAGTGTTTTTGCATGTGTAAAACTTCTTACACCCGTTGTATGTGAACGAAAGGATCTATCACACCCGATTAACACGTGGTGCTTCGAAGCGACGAACTGTAGCAACGGTGCACAGTTAGGGGAGAACACTTCTTGAAATTGTTGTAAGGGATCATCTTATTTACTACCGTCGTTTTAAGTAAACAAGATGCAAAACATGATAAACATCACATGTAATCAAATAATAATAGTGACATGATATGGCCAATATCACATAGCTCCTTTGATCTCCATCTTGGGGCTCCATGATCATCCTTGTAGATCGTCATACTCATCGACATGTAAGTCGTGATTCCTTGTACAAGAACATGATCAATCTCATACATCACATATATCATTCATCACATCCTTTTGGCCATATCACATCACATAGCATACCCTTGCAAAAACAAGTTAGACGTCCTCTAATTGTTGTTTGCATGTTTTACGTGGCTGCTATGGGTTTCTAGCAAGAACGTTTCTTACCTACGCAATGACCACAACGTGATATGCCAATTGCTATTTACCCTTCATAAGGACCCTTTTCATCGAATCCGATCCGACTAAAGTAGGAGAGACAGACACCCGCTAGCCACCTTATGCAACTAGTGCATGTCAGTCGGTGGAACCTGTCTCACGTAAGAGTACGTGTAAGGTCGGTCCGGGCTGCTTCATCCCATGATGCCGCCGAATCAAGATAAGACTAGTAACGCAAGCATATTGAACAAAATCAACGCCCACAACTACTTTGTGTTCTACTCGTGCAAGAGAACTACGCATAGACCTAGCTCATGATGCCACTGTTGGGGAACGTTGCAGAAAACAAAAATTTTCCTACGGTTTCACCCAGATCCATCTAGGAGTTCATCTAGCAACGAGTGATTAGATTCATCTACGTACCTTGTAGATCGCGAGCGGAAGCGTTCAAAGAACGGGGATGATGTAGTCGAACACGACGTGATTCAAATCACCGATGATCTTAGCACCGAACGGACGGTGCCTCCGCGTTCAACACACGTACAGAACGGATGACGTCTCCTCCTTTCTTGATCCAGCAAGGGGGGAAGAGAGGTTGATGAAGATCCAGCAACACGACGGCGTGGTGGTGGATGCAGGGCGTCACAGTAGCAGGGCTTCGCCTATACTGCGAGAGAGAGACGTAACGGGGAGAGAGGAAGCACCAAAGGCTGAGGTATGAAATCCCTCCTCTCCCCCACTATATATAGGGAGGGCCAAGGGGGGCTGGTGCGCAGCCTAGGAGATCCAATCTCCTAGGTGCGGCGGCCAGGGGAGGGTTTCCCTCCCCCCCCAAGGCACCTCGGGGTGCCTTCCACCACTTGGACTCCTCCTTGGTGGAAACCCTAGGCGCATGGGCCTAGTAGGGCTGGTGCCCTTGGCCCATGTAGGCCAAGGCGCACCCCCTACAGCCCATGTGCCCCCCCAGGACAGGTGGCCCCACCCGGTGGGCCCCCGGGACCCCTCCGGTGGTCCCGGTACAATACCGATAACCCCGAAACTTGTCCCGATGGCCGAAACAGCACTTCCTATATATAATTCTTTACCTCCGGACCATTCCGGAACTCCTCGTGACGTCCGGGATCTCATCCGAGACTCCGAACAACATTCGGATTACTGCATATACATATCTTCATAACCCTAGCGTCACCGAACCTTAAGTGTGTAGACCCTACGGGTTCGGGAGACAAGCAGACATGACCGAGACGACTCTCTGGTCAATAACCAACAGCGGGATCTGGATACCCATGATGGCTCCCACATGCTCCACGATGATCCCATCGGATGAACCACGATGTCGAGGATTAATCAACCCCGTATACAATTCCCTTTGTCAATCGGTATGTTACTTTCCCGAGACTCGATCGTCGGTATCCCAATACCTTGTTCAATCTCGTTACCGGCAAGTCACTTTACTCGTACCGTAACGCATGATCCCGTGACCAACCACTTGGTCACCTTGAGCTCATAATGATGATGCATTACCGAGTGGGCCCAGTGATACCTCTCCGTTATATGGAGTGACAAATCCCAGTCTCGATCCGTGTCAACCCAACAGACACTTTCGGAGATACCTGTAATGCACCTTTATAGTCACCCAGTTACATTGTGACGTTTGATACACCCAAAGCACTCCTACGGTATCCGGGAGTTACACGATCTCATGGTCAAAGGAAAAGATACTTGACATTGGAAAAGCTCTAGCAAACGAACTACACGATCTTTGTGCTATGCTTAGGATTGGGTCTTGCCCATCGCATCATTCTTCTAATGATGTGATCCCGTTATCAATGACATCCAATGTCCATAGCCAGGAAACCATGACTATCTATTGATCAACGAGCTAGTCAACTAGAGGCTTACCAGGGACATATTATGGTCTATGTATTCACACGTGTATTACGATTTCCGGATAATACAGTTATAGCATGAATAAAGACAATTATCATGAATAAAGAAATATAATAATAATACTTTTATTATTGCCTCTAGGGCATATTTCCAACAGTAGTTGACATCGTATTTGTGGCAAAGCCACCATGCATAATTTATCATACATGTCACTCTTGATTCATTTCCCATCCCGGTACACCGCCGGAGGCATTCATATAGAGTCATATCTTGTTCTAGTATCGAGTTGTAATCATTGAGTTGTAAATAAATAGAAGTGTGATGATCATCATTAATAGAGCATTGTCCCAAAAAAAGTAAAAAAAGAGAAAGGCCAAAAAGGAAGGCCCAAAAAAGAGAGAATAAAAAGGGGCAATGCTACTATCCTTTTTCCACACTTGTGCTTCAAAGTAGCACCATGATCTTTATGATAGAGAGTCTCTTGTTTTGTCACTTTCATATACTAGTGGGAATTTTTCATTATATAACTTGGCTTGTATATTCCAACAATGGGCCTCCTCAAGTGCCCTAGGTCTTCGTGAGCAAGCAAGTTGGATGCACACCTACTTAGTTTCTTTTGTTGAGCTTTCATACATTTATAGCTCTAGTGCATCCGTTGCATGGCAATCCCTACTCCTTGCATTGACATCAATTGATGGGCATCTCCATAGCCCGTTTATTAGACGCGTTGATGTGAGACTTTCGCCTTTTTTGTCTTCTCCACATAACCCCCATCATTATATTCTATTCCACCCATAGTGCTATATCCATGGCTCATGCTCATGTATTGCGTGAAGGTTGAAAAAGTTTGAGATTACTAAAGTATGAAACAATTGCTTGGCTTGTCATCGGGGTTGTGCATGATGAGAGCATTCTTGTGTGACGAAAATGGAGCATGACCAAACTATAAGATTTTGTAGGGATGAACTTTCTTTGGCCATGTTATTTTGAGAAGACATGATTTCTTAGTTAGTATGCTTGAAGTATTATTATTTTTATGTCAATATTAAACTTTTGTCTTGAATCTTATGGATCTGAATATTCTTGCCACAATAAAGAGAATTACATGGATAAATATGTTAGGTAGCATTCCACATCAAAAATTCTGTTTTTATCATTTACCTACTCGAGGACGAGCAGGAATTAAGCTTGGGGATGTTGATACGTCTCCAACGTATCTATAATTTTTGATTGTTTCATGCTATTATATTATCAACCTTGGATGTTTTATATACATTTATATGCTATTTTATATGATTTTTGGGACTAACCTATTAACCTAGAGCCTAGTGCCAGTTTCTGTTTTTCCTTGTTTTAGAATATTGCAGAAAAGGAAAATCAAACGGAGTCCAATTGACCTGAAACTTCACGGAACTTATTTTTGGACCAGAAGAAGCCCACAGAGTATCAGAGATGGACCAGGAGAGTCCCGGGCTGCCCATGAGGGTGGGGGGTGCGCCCCCTGCCTCGTGGACAGCCTGGAGATCCACCGACGTACTTCTTCCTCCTATATATACCCACATACCCTAAAAACATCGAGGAGCACAATAGATCGGGAGTTCCGCCGCCAGAAGCCTCCGTAGCCACCGAAAACCAATCTAGACCCGTTCCGGCACCCTGCCGGAGGGGGGAATCCCTCACCGGTGGCCATCTTCATCATCCCGGCGCTCTCCATGACAAGGAGGGAGTAGTTCTCCCTTGGGGTTGAGGGTATGTACCAGTAGCTATGTGTTTGCACTACTAGGAAAAGGGCTATAGATAGGATTGACACTAATGGCGCACCAGGGAAGTAGTGCGCCACTACTATATAATAATGGCGCACCAGTTGGTGATGCGCCATTAGTGTGGAAGACACTAATGGCGCACCAGAAAACTGGTGCGCCACTAGTGATAATTTTTTTTCATTTTTACATACATACTAATGGCGCATCCTACCGAAGTGCGCCATTACTAGTTCTAACTAGTAATGGCGCACCAGACATGGAGTGCGCCAGTACTGAATTTTTTTATTCTTTTTTTTGCAAAACTACTAATGGCGCACCGCCTCACAGTGCGCCATTACTAGTTTAAACTACTAATGGCGCACCCTATAAAAGTGCGCCATTAGAATATATATATATTTTACTTTTCTGCAAAACTACTAATGGCGCACCACCTGCAGGTGCGCCATTAGTAACCAGGGTTACTAATGGCGCATTTGCAGGTGGTGCGCCATTAGTAACCTGGGATCCAACAAGATATTTTGGACAGCCCCACACCTACCCACTCACTTTCCCCACTTCATTCCCTCCACCTCCTTCTCCAAGCTTTCGGCTGCCTCCTCCTCCTCACCTCATTTCCACCATAGATTCATCAAAATTAAGTGGTGAAATTACCTTTTTTTGATAGGTAAGTAAGGGGAAAGCTATCTTCATGATGTAGATCTACTTTTTTTCTCCCTAGCTCGCTCCAACAACGTGCACATGCACTTTTTGTGGCCTAGCTAGATCTATGTATGTTTGTGGTGTTGCATGTGTTTGTGGTGTTGCATATATGTTTGTGTTTGCAGGTACCGGTATTTGAAATGCGATAGTTGCCAATATTTTGCCGGAATGTTGATTCATTTCCGTTTCGGCGAGAATTTTGGCACTATGCATTCTTTTTGGTCCTATTTTTAGGGAAGGTCATGCCAAATTTTTTCTTGGTTCTAAAATATCGTTTTGCTCTACCCCGCAGGCGACCATGGTCCGCACGATGACCGAAGGCATCATGAATAGGTTTTTGAGCTCGGCGAAGGCCGAGATGCTTCAAAAGAACGAGATGGAGATAAGATGTCCGTGTCGAAGATGCAAGCTGAAGAGCCTTATTGCGGACCCGGATTCCGGGCAGGTGCGGGACCACCTGCTCTTGCATGGTTTCATGGATGGCTATCGGTGGCAAGGTGATGAAGATGACTATGAAGTCATCCATGGGGGCCGGGCAAGAAATGAGGAAGGGCAACAAGACAAGTATCACCACGGCGAGGGCGGGTGAGAAGACGAAGAATCTCCAGGACATGATCACGGCGGTGATGCTGTACACAGTCATCATGTAGAAAATGTCATACATGATGATGAGGAAGATCAAGACGAAGGGCATGATCATGAAGATGAAGATGCCGGAGCAGACGACGATGGAGGCTGGATGCAGGACCCTCATATTCAAGAGCTGCTTCTCAAGCAGACGGATAACACAAGAGCTGCCGCCCGAGAGAAAGCCAAGCTGGATCAACTGGAGATAGACGCGGTTACTCCATTGTATGAAGGATGCAGGCCCGAGGATACCTGCCTGAAAGTAACGCTCATGGCTCTGGAGATGAAGGTAAAACACAAAATGACCGACGCATGCTTCGACGAGAACATGTCATTCTGGCACGAACGTCTTCCCAAGGGGAACAAGTGCCCGACCAGTTTCGAGGAGGCGAAGAAAATCATGTGTCCTCTGGATTTACCGCACGTGAAATACCATGTGTGCATGAACAATTGCATCATTTATCGGGACGAGCACGCGGAGTCTACCATATGTCCGGTGTGCGGCGTCACTCGATACAAGAAGAGGAAGAAAGCTCCTCGAAAATCGGTGTGGTACTTTCCGATCACTCCTTGTCTGCAGCGGTATTTCGCGGACCCTAAGGTAGCAAAGCTCCTGCGTTGGCACACGGATAGGTAGGAGAAGAAGCGGGAAGATGACGGAAATGATCCGGAGATAAATAAAAAAGACAAGATGCTGAGTCACCCTAAGGATGCGAGCCATTGGCAAGCGTTGAACTTCGAATACCCAGAAAATTTGGGAAGGATCCAAGGAACATCGTGCTGGGCGCGAGCACCGATGGAGTCAATCCGTTTGGCAGCCAGAGAAGCACAAATAGCACGTGGCCTGTGTTTGTGTGGATGTACAACCTTCCCCCTGGTTGTGCATGAAGAGGAAGTACATTCACATGAGTATGCTAATTGAAGAGCCGAAACAACCATGGAACGACATCAATCTGTATCTGGGGCTGCTGAAAGAGGAGCTAGACATGCTGTGGAAAACGCTAGCCAATACGTGGGACACCATAGAGAAAGAATATTTCCCTATGAGAGCCGCACTGCTCACGACGGTGCATGACTACCTCGGTTACGGATATCTCGCGGGGCAGGTAGTCCACGGATTTTCTGGATGCGTAAGGTGCATGGATGACACAACGTATCGCCAGCTAGATAGAGATCCCGGATCTTTGAAAACCATGTTCATGGGACATCGAAGGTGGCTTCGCGATGATGACCCATGGAGGAAATGCAAGGATCTGTTCGATGGTGAAACCGAACCACGAAAACGCCCACGTACGAGGAGCGGCGAGGAAATAGACGAGCTGTTGAAAAATTGGAAAGATTGCCCACTGCCGGGAAAGAAGCAAAAGGCGCCAGAGCCGGGAAAGAAGCGAAAGGCGCCAGAGCCGCTGCTGAAGGTATGGAAAACGAGGTCTGTTTTCTGGGACTTGCTGTACTGGAAGATCCACCGTGTGCCTCACAGCCTTGATGCCATGCATATCACGAAGAACGTGTGCAAGAGTCCGCTTGGTACCCTGCTCAACATGCCAGAGAGGACCAAACATGGGCCGAAAGCAAGGGCAGACTTGAAATCATTGGGCATCAGGCAGGAGCTTCACGCTAATGATGATGATGATGATGATGATGATGAGGCGAAGCAGGACACAGAAACTCGTCGCAAAGGCAAAAAGGCCAAGAAGACCGGAAGTGACTACCCTCCCGCATGCTTCACTCTAAGTCAGGAGGAGATCGAGCAGTTTTTCACCTACCTCGTAGGAGTAAAACTTCCTTACAGTTACGCGGGGAAGATAAGCAGATACCTAGACCCAGCGAAGCAGAAGTTCAGCGGGATGAAGTCTCACGACAGTCACATGCTGATGACGCAGATACTTCCAGTTGCAATCCATGGGATCATGGACGCGCACATCCGTGAAATGCTATTTGGCCTATGCAACTTTTCGATGTCATTTCTGGGAAGTCGATTGGCGTGAGGCAACTCAGAAGGCTACAGGAAGAGATCGTGGTGATACTATGCGAGCTTGAGATGTACTTCCCGCCCGCATTCTTCGACGTTATGGTGCATCTGCTTGTCCATATCATGGTCGATATCATCCAACTCGGGCCGACGTTCCTGCACAGCATGATGCCGTTCGAAAGGATGAATGGTGTCATCAAAGGATAAGTTCGCAACATGTCACGTCCAGAGGGAAGTATAGCCAGGGGCTTTCTGACCAAAGAGTACATCTCCTACTGCACGAATTATCTAGGCATCGAGAACCCCGTTGGTCTGCCCGTCAACAGGCACCTCGGCAGGCTCGCTGCATGGGGTCACCGCGAGGGTCGCCGCGAAATGTATGTCGACTTCGAGGGTCGACTCGCCGACTTTGAAAGAGCAAACCTAGTCGCGCTACAACACATAGACGTGGTCGATCCTTGGGTGGTTGAGCACAAAACCTTTATTGAGAAGACGTACAATGACCGAGGCCAACAGAGGACGGACGGAGATATAATCAAAGAGCACAACTCATGTTTCACGCGTTGGTTCAAGCAGAAGCTTCTGTCGTACCCTTTACATGAGGATTCTTCCGCGGAAGAACAACTCATATTCGCCTTGTCACAGGGCGCCGAGCACAACCTGATGACCTATGAGGCGTACGATATCAACGGCTACACATTCTACACCGAGGACAAGGACATGAAGAGCGATGGTTATCAGAACTCCGGGGTAACGATGGAATCCTACACCGGTAACGACAAGTACAGATACTACGGAAGGATCGAGGAGATCTGGGAGCTGAGCTAAGCCGGAGAGAAGGTCCCGATGTTCCATGTCAGATGGGCCAAGAGCGTCCTAAAAGAAGACCGGTATTTCAGCACCATGGTTATACCCGAAGCCAAATCCAAGACCGCGGGCGCAAACGTCACCGCGAAAAATGAGCCATGGGTACTGGCTTCCCAAGTGGACCAATGCTTCTTCATTACCGACCCGTCAAAGCCCAGTCGTGTTGTCGTGAGGAGAGGCAAAAGGAAGATCATCGGAATGGATGGAGTAGCCAATGAGCAAGACTTCGACAAGTACGGCGACCCGAAGATCGAACATGACGACGACGATGAAGTAGCAGCACACACCACAAGAAGAAGCAGGACCACCCTACCTAAAGGACGTCCGTTCCACAGAAGAACTCCATTTGTGAAAAACAAGGGCAAGAAGATTGTGAACATATAGCTAGCTAAGATCGATTGTATTTAAATCATAGTCTTCATTTCTCGATTGTATTTCATGGGCACTTTTTGATATCATGAATATTTTTAAATTTCACGGGCATTTTTTGAATTCATGAGGACACTTAATCTCGATCCCCCTCCACCGCCGCCGACGAGCACCCGGCCCCCGCACCCTCCCCCGCTCCACCGCCGCCAACGGGCACCCCCCGCACCCTCCCCCGCTCCACTGCCGCCGCCGATGATATTTTCAAGTAACAAATTTGAATATATTTTAAAAAAATTATTACTGTTTTTATAAAAAAAATATTACTGTTATGATTTAGACAAGTTTGAACATATTTAAACACAAATAAATATCAAACAACATTTAAAATGCAAAAAAATAATATTGCGGAGCCTGGGAATCAAACCCAGGACCTCCTGGTGTGTGTGCTGTGTGCTGCCCAGTCGGGCTAGTGGGCGGGTTCTAATGTGGATTGGGTTAGGTGCAATATAACCTGTGCTCGAACTGTAATAAAAAATTTCTAATGGCGCACCTCTGCGGGGTGCGCCATTGCTATCTAAAAAAAGATTTCTAATGGCGCACCGCTGCGGGGTGCGCCATTGCTATCTAAAAAAAAGATTTCTAATGGCGCACCGAGGTCTGGTGCGCCATTAGTAAGCTTCCCCCTAGCTATCTCCCTCTCCCTCGCCAGATCCCCTTCGACCCTCTCTCCCTCGCCACCAGATCCCCATCGATCGATCGACCTACCCCCAACCCAACCCCAGAAGCGAGCGAGCGACCGCCTAGGGTTTTGACCGCTGCCGTCCGCCGCGCCTCATCCTTCCGTTCGTCGCCTTCGCCGCTCCGTCGCCCCGTCGCCCTCGCCGCTCCGCCCCAACCAAGGTGCTCCCTCCACCCCGCCTGCCCCTGCCATCCTCCGCCACCGGCCCCCTGCTCTCCTTCGACCGCGGCGAGAGAGGAATCGGACGAGCTCAGACCCCGACCCCGACCCCAACCCCTCCGGCGACTAGGTACCTCTCCTCCTTCCTCCTTCCTCCCTCTCTCCACCATTCCCCATTCCCTCCCTCCCCTCGACCGTGGCAGTCTATGGTTGCAAGATTGGGGAGGGCCTCCTCCTTCCTCCTTTTCCACTGTTGGTGGCAACATCCTCAACCCCCCGTCTTTTTTTCATTTTTGTTAGTTTGATTATCTGTAAATTGATGTGCCATGACCCAGTAGAGGCACATCCGAATTTTGTGTTTAGTTTTCTCACCCCAAATTGCATCCCATGACCCAGTAGACTAGTACAGATGACATGCCATGACCTAGTGCACTAGTAGAAATGTCATGGCAAATTTCACCACCATTCTGTACCATGGTATTTTTGTGATATGTAGTTTTTGATCTAGTTCAGAACTGGTAGGGGTATTATAGAGCAATTTCCAATATGCAGTGAATGGCAAATTTAGATTCGTTCCACCATAAATTTTCCATTTTGTTTTTAGGGAGAACCAAATTTTGCCGCGGCAAATTCATACATTCTGCCATCACTACATATGAGTTCTTTCTTGCCATGTCGTAGTTGCCATCAAGTTTTACATTTCTGTCATAGTTTTGACATGTCAATCGCATTATTTCTTTGAGCTGATGCATTGATTATGCCTTTGAGGCAGTTAGTTAACCTCTCACCTATGTTCATGCAGGGATATTATTCTTGGAAAAGCCACTGTTGGTGACGGAATAGAAAGATAAGCAGGTACCTATCCTCAGTCCCAATCTAACAAGGTAGTCCATGGGTTCAAACTAGCTAAAGGAGATTCAAACTGCCGAACCTTTAGGTTAACAACTCAACACAAACCAATCCCTGAAAGCAAAAACTCAACACAAACCAAGTGCATTATTTTTGTGACTGTTTTCATGTTTGCAGAACCAATATTTTTGTGCCAATAATTAGTTTACTCCCTCATGCTAACAACCACTCATTTTTTAGTTAACTCCTTACAGTTCAGATCATATTTTGATTGTCAACAATAGTGGACTTTTAAGGCTTTTTTAGAGGCAATCCTAGTGGATATTAGGCCTCTTTACAGGCAATAATAGTGGAATTTTAGGCTTTTTTGGAGGAGTGTGTTTCATGCTGGCCTACAGTGATGAACTAGTCAGAATTGTGTATGATTGTGCCTAAAGTAGATAATCTAAAGATACAGACAAAATAATTAGGGGAGCATGTGTGAATCTAAAGTATATTGTCAAGTTCCAACATTTTCTCTGTTGTCCATGTGGTTGAAGCAATGAAGTTGAGTGTGTCATTCTTGAGTTGAAATAGAACTTGACAGCCTGTATAGTGAATATATGCAGTGAACAGAAATTGACAGGTTTTCTTGACTGAATTCAGTCATGTACAGTGAATATATGCAGTCAATATACAATCATTGTAATTTTTGGGAGTAATTTTTGGTGTCAAATCACTCAAGCAGTAACTGAATTTTCAAACCGAACTTGACACAATACTATTCAGTTAATTTGCTTGGACAGTAGTATGTATGCTCATCACTTTATGTATGGTGTTATGCCCTATTATCTCTGTTCAGTTGACTAATGAAGCACTAGGCTCATCCATGGTACAAGTTCACCTATGAACACTTGAAATTAGTTAGGACATCCCGTACTGATAGATGTAAATTGTGTCTAGTAGGCTTTGAAGCACCGGTTTTTCCTGTTTCTAACTCTGAATCTGATATAAACCATACTGTTGGCATAAGTGGTCTTTTGTATATGTGTTGATGCTTTGTTAATATAAAGCTATAGATGATGTTGTACTTGTGATGATGCTACTTGTGATCTTCTGAAATAACCCATTGGCGACTTCATTACGCGGGGATAATGATATTGCAGGTATCCCGAGAGGCCCTTGAGTTTGCCGGAATATCGATTAACTTCCGTTTCGGCAAATTCGGGTACTCCATATGTCCTATTTTCAGCAAAGGTCATGCTGAAATTTTCCGTGAATTTTAGCATGACTTTGCTAAAAATAGGACATATGGGGTACTTGCGACTAATGCATGGGCCGGGGTATCTTAGTACTTAGTTAAGTAGCATCAACTGCCCCGCCATTCTTGCTGCATAGGTGGCAATAGAGCCAAGTGATTAGGCCCAACCTAGGGTGCCTCGGCATCGATAAACCCTAAATGATGAAAAATTAACTTAGCATTTAGGGTGCCTCAGCGTCGACAAACCCTAAATGATGAAACCTTGGCTTCTATAGGGTGCCTCGGTGTCGATGAGAACCTAAATGATGTACGCTTAGGCTTTTAGGGGGCCTCGGCGTCGACAAACCCTAAATGATAAAATCTTAGCTTTTAGGATGCCTCGGTGTCGACAAACCCTAAATGATGAGACCATGATCTTGTTCCTTGACAATAACCAACTTTTTGACCAAACTTTTTTCCTATTTAGAGCAAAACATGGCCCACAACGATGAGGCCGGCGGTTCGGGTGACAAGCAATTCTGGGAGCTGTCCCAGGACTTGGAGGAAGAACCTCACCGCTATGAGGACGCCGCGAAAGACACCGATCCTGACTACACAACCCCTAGTGGCGTCGGGGATGACACCACTGATGATGGCGTCGCGGATGCCACCACTGATGATGGCGGCGCACACACAGATGGCAGCCAACCGAAGAGGCAACGGAAGGACCGGCGCCCGAACGTGCTCGGCACCGTCAGGGAGGAATTTACTGAAGTGAACTCCGACGGGCATCTGACGGCGCCTAAAGACGTAGTCAAGGGGTACTCGATTCAGCTCGGGTGCATTCTCCGGAGCACCGCCTCGATCAACACCGAGAACCTAAGGCATAAGGACCGAGGGAATTTGCGCAGCCTCCTCTTCACGAAGCTGCACGAACGATACAAGTTCCCCGCTGAGTTTGCAAACACACGCCTCTCGGGTAATAAAGTGAACGGTGCCGCCCTCACGACGGTGAGCACGGCCCTGTCTACTTGGAAAAGCACGGTGAAGGCAATGATTGACAAAGGTGATAGTTATGAGAAGATCAAGGCGAAGTATCCTTTGATGAGCGAAGATGACTACAAGGAGTTCAAGATCAAGTGCGAGAGCCCCACAACCTCCGAATCAAGTCAGTGGGGGAAAGAAATGCGGCAGTTGAACATAGGGGTCCACCAACTCGGTCCCGGCGGTTACAGAGTGGCGGAGCCTGTATGGGACAAGGAGGACGCGGAGCGTGCCGAGCAAGGCCTACCGCCCCGCTTCAAGAAATACAGTGACAAGCAGACCAGGAACTTTCTCAGGGCCCGGTACAAGGAGGACCCGGTAACAAAGGAGCTTACCACGGATCCAAAGACCAAGGAGCTTGAGCTTGTTCTGGTAAGGAATACACCCCCGCGTAATTAGCTCCATATGGTTGCATTCCAATTAATCCCCAATATTTCTAAATGGTTCACGTTCCTTCCGCAGGACAAA
Source organism: Triticum urartu (assembly GCF_003073215.2). NCBI lineage: Eukaryota > Viridiplantae > Streptophyta > Magnoliopsida > Poales > Poaceae > Triticum > Triticum urartu. The sequence goes on from NC_053027.1 coordinate 51,190,450, forward strand.
GAAAGCAGTAGCGCGGGGTCGTCTCAGAGCTCCCCTTTCGACACCCCTTTGAATAGGGCATTGAACGTAATGAAAAACAGGGATAAGCTCAATAAGCCGACGTCAGCTGGTCATGTGGCCGGCAAAGGCTTGTCCACAAAATGGTCGTCATACTATGGCGCTGGTGGGCGAAAGGAGAAAAAGACCAGCTCGAAAACCCAGTCGCGCGAGGTTGAAGCACTCAAGGCGCAAGTGGTGCGGATTCCGGAGATGGTCCAAGAGCAAGTGCAACAACAACTGGGATGGACGCTTACCGGCATTATGCCTACCTTGATTCATGGGATAACGACGTGGATTGCGGGTGGCCAACAGGGGCCACCCCCGATTCCCAGCTTCACGGCCAGCAACTCACACAACGCGCAGGCGGCGCCATTGGTGTCTCCGGCGGCGGCGGTATTGGTGTCTACGGCGGCGGCGCCATTGGTGTCTCCGGCGGCGGCGGTATTGGTGTCTCTGGCGCCGGCATTGGAGCTTAATGCACCCGGGTGTACGCCGGCCGGCACCTCGCCAGCAAGCGGCCCCTCCGTCAGTTGCACGCCCGCCGTTGGCGGTGCCTTGGCATTAGCCGAGCTCGATGGCATCACGGTAACTAAGCCTCTCGGCCGAGGAATTCATCTCCTTGCCTTTGACTGGGCATCCCTGATGCCCTACATGTTTTCGCAGGGCGCCGCCAACGTTCCTTGCACTCTCCTGCACTTCGTGGGCGGCGAGTTGGTCGATGTCGCCAAGGGCAGAATTGTTCAACCAGGCAACCCCGTGTTCCACGGTAATCCGATGCCACCCACAATGTATAGGGTTGAAGTGGTTCGGGTGCTGCCAGGCTGCGACGAGCTGTTACCTCCGATTCGACCCGCTGGGGCTGACAAAGAAGATGAGATGACCCTCAGCACCTGCGTAAGCTGGCCCCTGCTTTGGCCGAAGAGCCAGATTCGTTTGGGGGCGGGGGACACCACCCCACAGACAAGACCGCCAGTCATGCCGGCGCCAAGCCATGGCAAGAACGCCGCAACGCTACCGGACATGCCGGACATCCCTATGGCACAGGATCCGGACATGCATATGGCACAGGATCCGGACGACGACGACAACGACGATGGTACATTTACCAACGTCGATAAGTACTTTGCCGAACATGGGTACGGTGACGAGTTCTGCGGGCCTCCTTCTCAAGAACCCAAACAAGACGACCGCGATCTAGCTGGTACGACGGAGAAACCCAATTGCAACAGGCGTCGTCTGGCGTTCAGTTCTCAGGAGACGCCTCCAGCTGCCGCCTTCATCGAGCCTCAGATAGCGGAGGTGCCAAATATTATCATCCCCAACACGCTCAAGAAGGCGGTCTGTGAGCAGAACTCAGTCCCATTACAGCAGATCAAGAAGAAGGGCTGGAAATGGCCGACTAAAAAGGCCGCCGGTGCGAGCCAGCCGGCACCGAGTACAATCCATGCTCAGGACGGGCCACCTTCACCTAAGGATATCTCGAGGAGGGTGCATGTGGCGGGTAGGGCGATGCTACCGGCAAATATGCTCAGTGCTGCAACCGGTGCTATGTGGAGTCTGCACGACAATGTTCTTTCTTTGGAGAAGCGGCGTCTTAGAGAGAATGATGTGGCATACCCGGTTTTCATGGCCAAGGTGCCAGAGGGCAAGGGCTTTGTGGATGGCGCCATCGGGGGTACGATCGTCCTGCGGTTTGATGACATCTTTGCTATGTTCAACCTTCATCCGCTGCACTACACCTTCGTTCGGCTGTTTTCGCTGAGTATGGAGATGCGGATCATTAGAGACAAGACCCCGGACATCGTGATCGTCGACCCCTTCTACATGCGTGCCAAGCTCTTGAGCAGCGCTGGGGACCGCCAAGTCGCGAGTTCACACCTCGAAGACGTCATTCTGGCAAACCCAGATAAGGATAACTTCCTTGTGCCTTACTTTCCCGAGTAAGTCATCCCTTAACCGCCCCGTAACATATGATTTCTTAGATTTCGGTCGTTCTTTTTTTCTAACATTCCGTGTTCTGTGCAGTGACACACATTGCACACTCATCCTCTTAAGCCCGAAATATTCCATGGCCACGTATTTCGACCCGAACCATAACTCCAAGATAGACTACACAAATATCAAGAAAGTTCTTGATGATGTTCTCCCTGGCTATGCCAAATCTGGAGGCACCTTCATCAGGGCAGTTCGTAAGTACGACAAGCACGTGTTCGCCCACAATACGACGTTCTGCTGCGTCAAGCAGCCGCCTGGCGGTTAGAAGGATGCCTACTACGCCCTCCATCACATGTGGGCGATCGTAAGGGACCATCATCACCTTCTGCCACCAAATAATCTCAAAGATTGGGCCGCGAGCTTGTTGGCAATCCAGGACGCGGACATCAGACAAGAATTCTTTCGCATCCAGTCGGAGTTTGCGAACATCATCCATCAAGATGTCCTTCATACCTCGGGGCAGTTCTTCCTCAGATATCAACCGTCCAACATTGAGATAGACGGAATGCTACAAATGCAGGCTGACAACGCCCACGATTTCATGACCATCATGACAGACGGCGGCTTCATCCACGCTCCTGTCCATGAGTCAAGTCAAAAGTAGTGATGTGTAGTTCTGAAACATTGATTGGCTCATGTTGTAATTAAACTTTAATGAATTGTATGTCTCTTTGGTTTGGACAGTCGTTCAACTTAGATGTAATCGATGCTATTTATTAGTAGGACCATGAATCGTGCTATTAATGTCTTGCTTTTCTCTTCCGATCCTTTTGTTGCATACTTATATATTGCTTATGTATGTATTGTCTGTTGTTTGGCTTGTGCATAGAGATGCCGTCGTATGTCGTGTACAAGGGTAAGGTTCCCGGAGTCTACGACGACTGGGAGGAGTGTCGGAGACAGGTTCACTGTTTCAGCGGTAACAGTTACAAAGGGTACACCACTAGGGCGGAGGCTGAATCTAGATACGCCCGCTATCTAGCGGGAGAGAGGAGGGAGCGTTGGAGGAACCGGATGAAGACCAGTTTGATCGCGATGATGCTCATCGTGATGACCGCAGCTCTCTTCTATGTGATGGTAGTTTAGATGATTGATATCGACTTGTAATGTGAAGACAAACTCGATACTCACGGTCTCGAGACTTGTAATGTTTTATCTTTGTTCGGTCTTTTGAATTCGGAGACTAATATGATGAATTGTATTCGGAGACTAATCTTCTATTGTATTCGATGAATCTGCTGTTGCTGTGTGCTACTATCTACATTCTGTCAAATAATATATTTTGTAACCTGCGCAAAAATCAGAAAAGTAAAAAAAACCAAATATTCATACTAATGGCGCATCACCACAAGGTGCAACATTAGTATGCCAAAGGATACTAATGGCGCATCAATACAGAGTGCGCCATTAGTATGCCAAAGGATACTAATGGCGCATCAAGACAGAGTGGACCATTAGTATGCCAAGTATACTAATGGCGCATCTATCCGCAGTGCGCCATTAGTGTGCCAAAGCACATGGTTAAATATGGCCCTTGGGAGGCACACTAATGGCGCATGGTGTCATATACTAATGGCGCACTGGATGGTGCGCCATTAGTATACCAGATACTAATGGCGCACCAGTGGTGCGCCATTAGTAAAAATTACTAGTGGCATGCTACTAATGGCGCACCGGTGATGTGCCATTAGTAGGTGAAAGCACAAGTGCTCCCTAGGTGGTTTTGATAATTGATGACAACATATCTCTTGTTGGACTAACATTTCTATCTAGCATGTTTCAAATAAGTTCAACAATGGAGTGGCATGGACTAAAGGTTGTGGGAACTCCTTCAAGATGCTAAGGACAAAGGATTGGCTAAAGCTTCAAGCTCAAGACTCTTCATTTTACAATTTAGTGATCCAAGATCACATTGAGTCCATAGGAAAAGCCAATACTATCAAGGAGGGATGAGGTGTTGCTTAATGAGCCTCTTGCTTCATGTGCTTAATGATATGCTCCAAAATCCTCAGCTACTTTCCCACTTCCACATATGACCTAAAACCTAAGCCAAACTCGGTCCTACCGATTCTTCCTATCCGGCGCCACCGAGTTTCACTAGTCATAAGCCACTGCCAAACCCTAATCATTTCGGTCTCACCGATGGGATCTCGGTCTCACCGAGATGGGCTTGCAAACTCTCTGTTACCCATTGCAATATTCTCGGTCCCACCGAGATATGCAATCGGTTCCACCGAGTTTGCTTGGCCAAATCTCAGTTTCACTTATTACCCAAATCGGTCCCACCGAGTTTGAGTAATCGGTCAAACCGAGTTTTGGATTTACCCTAACCCTAGCACATCGGTCCCACCGAGTTGATCCAGTCGGTCCCACCGAAATCTCTAACGGTCACTAGGTTTACATTTTCGGTCCGACCGAGTTTATTGATTCGGTCCCACCGAGATTGGAAAACTGTGTAACGGTTGGATTTTGTGTGGAGGCTATATATACCCCTCCACCTCCTCTTCATTCATGGAGAGAGCCATCAGAACGCATACACCATTCCAACTCACATGTTCTGAGAGAGAACCACCTACTCATGTGTTGAGACCAAGATATTCCATTCCTACCATATGAATCTTGATCTCTAGCCTTTCCCAAGTTGCTTTCCACTCAAATCTTCTTTCCACCAAATCCAAATCCTATGAGAGAGAGTTGAGTGTTGGGGAGACTATCATTTGAAGCACAAGAGCAAGGAGTTCATTACCTACACACCATTTGTTACTTCTTGGAGAGTGGTGTCTCCTAGATTGGCTAGGTGTCACTTGGGAGCCTCCGACAAGATTGTGGAGTTGAACCAAGGAGTTTGTAAGGGCAAGGAGATCGCCTGCTTCGTGAAGACCTACCGCTAGTGAGGCAAGTCCTGTGTGGGCGATGGCCATGGTGGGATAGACAAGGTTGCTTCTTCGTGGACCCTTTGTGGGTGGTTGCTTCTTCGTGGACCCTTCGTGGGTTGAGCCCTGTGTGGACTCGCGCAACCGTTACCCTTGGGTGGAGCCCTGTGTGGACTCGCGCAACCGTTACCCTTCGTGGGTTGAAGTCTCCATCAACGTGGATGTAGGATAGCACCACCTATCCGAACCACGGGAAAAACATCCGTGTCTCCAATTGCGTTTGATCTCTCCAAACCCTTCCCTTTACATTCTTGCAAGTTGCTTGCTTTACATTCCGCTGCTCATATACTCTTTGCATGCTTGCTTGATATGTATTGTGTGTGTTGAAATTGTGCCTAAACTCCACTTAAACCGAAAAAGCTTAAAAATTGCAACTTGAGCATTATGTGTCTAATCACCCCCCTCTAGACACATCTACCTTCTAGATCCTACAAGTGGTATCAGAGCTTTGGTCTCCATTGCCTTGGTTTAATCACCATTGGAGGAAGATGGATGTGTCTACTTAGGGAGTCTTAGACATAGAGTGCCTATTCTTGATGGAGAGTATTTTCATGAGTGGAAAAATGAGATGCTTGTAATCTTCAATCAATATCATTTGAACAAGTATATTGCTAGCCCTTGTGCACCTCATATTGATCCTTTGCATCCTACCCTAGATGAAGATATTGACATGATTCGCAATCTTAGAACTATTGAGCTCATCATTAGAGGATTGCCCAAAAATTTGATTGCTAGTTTGCCTACTCACAATTGTGCCTATACCATATGGAAATTTCTTGAGGAACGATTTCCCATTATTCCTTTGAAAACTTTGGATGAAATTCTCATAAATCTATTGCCTTGAGTAAGATGAACTCTAGTGATCCTAGTTTTGGTAAATGTCTTTTTGGAACTTTGCCAATCTTAAGCATGCTAAAGGAGATGTTGGAATCATTAATGATATCATATTCAAAGCTATAAGAATTCATAAAAGTAACCACTTTGATCATTTATCTAATGAATTACCCTCTCTAGGAAATGATGAGTCACAAGATCATGATGAACATGAATATTATGATGATGATGATAGTGACTTCGATCTTGATGATGCAATGAGACATTTTGGTCTTATGGCAAATCCTCGGGGATATGAATCAGGAGGAAAGGAATGGGTTCTTGAGAGTGGATGCACTGATCATATGACCGGAGATGAAGAGATGTTTCGTGAGCTTGCTGAAAACAACGGCCCTCGAAAATATGTCACCTTTGGTGATAATTCAAAGGGTAAAGTGGTTGGCCTTGGTAAGGTGGCCATCTCACATGATAGTTCCATTCAAAATGTCATGCTCGTTGAATCTCTTGGCTACAACTTACTTTCAGTATCTAGACTTGCTGATTTCGGATTGAATGTCCTATTTACTGAGGTAGATTGCCAAGTATTTCGTCGAGACAATCATAAGATGGTCTTTATGGGTATGCGTAGAGGTGATCTTTACATTGTCGATTTCTCTAAAAAGGCACAACCTAAAACTTGCTTTGTTGCTAAATCCTCAAAAGGTTGGTTGTGGCATAGACGACTAGGTCACGTTGGCATGAGAAACCTTGACAAGCTTATTAAAGGAAATCATATCCTTGGAGTTAACGATGTCATATTTGATAAGGATAGACTTTGCAGTGCTTGTCAAGCAGGTAAACAGGTTGGAGGAAGACATCCCGTGAAGAACATCATGACCACAAGGAGGCCACTCGAGCTACTTCACATGGATCTTTTTGGTCCCAACGCCTACAAGAGTCTCGGTGGAAATTCTTTTGGTCTAGTTATAGTTGATGACTTTTCAAGATTTACGTGGGTGTTCTTTCTTAATGACAAGTCGCAGGTCCAGAAGATCTTCAGAAACTTCGCTAGGAAGGCCCAAAATCAGTTTGATGTGAAGATCAAGAAGGTTCGAAGTGACAACGGAACGGAGTTCAAGAACGCAAATGTGGACACCTTTCTTGACGAAGAAGGGATTTCACACGAGTTCTCGGCTACGTACACACCTCAACAAAATGGAGTTGTTGAGAGGAAGAACCGGACGCTCATCAAAATGGCAAGAACGATGCTTGATGAATACAAGACGCCAAAGCACTTTTGGGCAGAAGCGGTTGAGACAGCTTGTCACGCAACAAATCGCTTATATCTTCACAAGCTACTCGGCAAGACGGCATACGAGCTTCTCACCGGTAACAAACCCCAAGTTGGATACTTTCGAGTATTCGGCTCAAAGTGCTACATTCTTGATAAGCATCGTCGTTCAAAGTTTGCTCCTAAAACTCATGAAGGTTTTCTACTTGGTTATGGCTCAAACTCTCACACTTACCGTGTCTACAACAATTTCACCCGAAAGGTTGAAGAGACGGTAGATGTGAAGTTTGATGAATCTAATGGCTCGCAAGTAGAGCAATTGCCAATTGATGTAGGAGACAAAGACTCTTCAGAAGTAATTCAAGACTTGTCCATCGGCAAAATTCGTCCAACGGAGGTGAAGGAGAGTACTTCATCCGTCCAAGTGGAAGCTTCTACTTCATGACAAGGTGAACCAAGAATCGACACGGAAGCATCCACAAGTGGGACACACCAAGATGAAGAAAATGAGGAAGTACGTCAAGATGAACATCAACAACCTCCTTCTCCACCACGACAAGAGAACGACGACGTCAACAATGAAGAAGGCCAAGAAGAAGAACAAGATGAATAAGATGTTCAATGAAGACCCAAGCAAAAGCTCTCACGAGTTCGAGCAAGAATTGCCAAAGATCATCCCGTCGAGCAAATCCTCAATGATATACAAACCGGGAGAATCACTCGCTCAAAAACTCGTTTAGCTAACTTTTGTGAAAACTATTCATTCATCTCTAGCATTGAACCAATGAAGGTTGAAGAAGCATTGGAAGATCCGGATTGGATAAACACTATGCATGAAGAGCTACATAATTTTGAGAGAAACCAAGTTTGGACATTGGTTGAGAAGCCCGACAATAACCACAACATCATTGGTACCAAATGGGTGTTTCGCAACAAGCAAGATGAAGATGGACAAGTGGTTCGCAACAAAGCACGTCTCGTCGCCCAAGGGTACACACAAGTCGAAGGTATGGACTATGGTGAGACGTATGCTCCCGTTGCTAGACTTGAGTCCATTCGCATCTTACTTGCCTATGCTAATCACCATAATATCACCTTGTACCAAATGGACATTAAAAGTGCTTTTCTAAATGGTGAAATAGAGGAGGAAGTTTATGTCAAACAACCTCCCGGCTTTGTCAATCCTAAGAAACCAAATCATGTTTACAAACTTCACAAAGCTCTTTATGGTCTTAAACAAGCTCCTAGAGCATGGTATAAATGCTTGACCAAGTTCCTTACTACAAGTGGTTTTGAAATTGGTAAAATTGATTCTACTCTTTTTACTAAAAGGGTTAATGGAGAACTATTTGTATGCCAAATTTATGTTGATGATATCATATTTGGTTCAACTAACCATCTCTTTAGTGAAAAGTTTGGAAAGCTAATGTCAGAGAAGTTTGAGATGTCTATGATGAGTGAACTCAAATTCTTTCTCGGGTTGCAAATCAAGCAAACTAAGGAAGGTACATTTGTCTCTCAAACAAAGTACACCAAGGACTTATTCAAGAAGTTCAATATGCAAGAATGCAAAGGTATGTCTACACCCATGCCTACTAGTGGACATAATGATTTGACCAAAGATGGTGAGCCTGTTGATCAAAAGGTTTATCGCTCTATGATTGGTTCATTGTTATACCTATGTGCTTCACGTCCCGATATTATGCTAAGTGTGTGCATGTGTGCACGATATCAAGCTGCTCCTAAAGATTGTCATCTTAAGGCTGTGAAAAGGATAGTGAGATATTTAATCCATACACCAAATTTTGGCATTTGGTATCCTAAGAGGTCTTCTTTTGATCTTGTTGGCTATTCTGACTCGGATTATGCCGGAGACAAGGTTGACAGAAAGTCCACTTCGGGTACTTGTCAATTTCTTGGCAGATCTCTTGTGTCTTGGTCTTCCAAGAAACAAAACTCGGTATCCTTATCCACCGCCGAAGCGGAATACATTGCCGCTGGTTCATGTTGCGCTCAATTACTTTGGATGACCCAAACTCTTAAAGATTATGGGATTTATGTGAAACATGTTCCACTGCTTTGTGACAATGAAAGTGCTATCAAAATTGGTCATAATCCTGTACAACATTCTCGAACTAAGCATATTGAAGTTCGTCATCATTTCATTCGAGATCATGTTGCTAAGGGTGACATCAATCTTAAGCATGTTCGCACCGACAAGCAATTAGCGGATATATTTACTAAACCACTTGATGAGAAAGTGTTTTGCAGGTTGAGAGAAGAATTGAACATCATTGATGCTTCGAACTTGGAGTAGAAACTCCATTGGATACATGCAAGACATGAGCTTATGACTAATCCATGATATATCTCTTATGATAACTATCTTATGTCTTGGATATATTTGCACCTTGCATGTTGTCTAACCCATGTAGGTGCTTGGTTGAATCTAATTCCATGAGATTGCGACTCACTCATATCTTGATCAATCTCTACATCACCAAGACTCTACACAATAGTGATTGAAGACAGGGAAGCACAAAACCACTCAAACATATCCTTTGACAAATTCTATGTTAAGCTTCATGATTGTCATTTTTGGATACACAAGTGCTCTTCCTTGCAAGAACTAACCCATGTAGGTAGATGAACTCAAACTCCAAGTGGTGCTCCCAACTCTTGATGAACCACATCAACCTTGAGCACCCACACAAGTTCAACTACATGAGCAAGAACCACACCACCACCCAAGGTATGTTATTCCATCTTAGAGAAGCTTTACTCCAAGACATGAGCCAAAGCAACTCAACAAGATGTGAATACATCAAGATGCTTAAACGAAAAATGGTAACCCCATTTTGAGCTTAAATGATGAGTATGACCTATGATCAAGTGTTCTCACTTGACTCCTAAGTCAATATACTCTAACATAGGTGACTATGTCACCGCCCAATTCTAGATGAAGTTCTCTTGTGTTCTTTTCTGAGTTATTGCATTTGTCCCTTGCATATTTGTTTCCTTCCTTTTCAAACAAAACAAAAACAAAAACTTCATCTAGAAACTTTCACTCTTTTCTTTTTTTGGTTCTTGTTCTGCATATTTCTGCATCAAATTCATTGCAAATCTTTGTGAGATCTTACTTGACTAGTGAGCTGAGGTGACAAGTGTTTTTCTCTGTGATGAACTCGGTTTCACCGAATTGCCATTTTTGGTCCAACCGAATCCCTTCGGTACTACCGAAACATGCCACTCGGTGCCACCGATTTCGCAACAGGAAAAACAGTTTGCCACATATTCTATATTTCTTCTGATCCAGCTCCACTCAATGAATCTTGTCCTCTACAAGCATCACAGTTTTATTCCCTGCTTTGTACTGAATCTCAAGGACCAAACCTATTCGACGGATTCCAGGAAAAACCTTCTTGGAAATTGATGTCAAAGGGGGAGAGAGAGATCACATCAAAGCTTATCATCAGGGAGAGAGAGATCACATCAAAAGCTTATCACCTACAAAGGAGAAATTACTAAGGGGGAGAGAATACTCAAGGATCCCATATATTAAGGGGGAGAAAGAAATCTCCAAGGGGGAGAGAATACTCAAGGATCCCAGATGCTTGATGTTCAAGAGGAGAGATGCCACATGTCTTTTTGGGGGAAAGACATGTTCATATGAACTCTGGGGGAAAGACATGTTCATATGAACTCATTTGAATTAAGTTCTATTCATATCTTTCAGCTCTGATTTTATGTTTCCTATCTTCTCCCAATATCCCATGTACGATTCAGGGGGAGCAAGACACCTAAGGAAAAGAAATCAGTCAAATTCATTGCATATCTTTATTCTTGGGGACATGTTGAATTCAATCTGGTACCTTGTACTCACTCTCTACATGTCATCCCAGTCTTGGTATTCTTGTGGTTTCTTTTGTTTGCTCTGGCTAGTGGACGTACCTGTGTTATCTAACCTTGTTTGTGCAGGTCCATTCCATCCTAAGCCAACTCAAGACCACAAGGTAAGTATATGCATCAAAATCATGAGTATGAGGAGTTCTTGCTTATGTACATACTGTTTGCAAGAAGGACTCATGAGCATGAAGGTATTTTCCTTGATAATATTTTGCTCTGATGCATATGGCCAAGATGCATGTAACACATTGCCTACTCTGTCATGGTTATACTCTCACATGCCTCTATATTTCATATTTACATGAGTGCATACATGTAGGGGGAGCCTATGCTCGTTACATGTCCTTCCGAAGCTTTACTTGCTGTTCTTTATATCTTTATCTAAAGCTTTGATGTATGTTGCCATCAATTACCAAAAAGGGGGAGATTGAAAGCACAAGTGCTCCCTAGGTGGTTTTGATAATTGATGACAACATATCTCTTGTTGGACTAACATTTCTATCTAGCATGTTTCAGATAAGTTCAACAATGGAGTGGCATGGACTAAAGGTTGTGGGAACTCCTTCAAGATGCTAAGGACAAAGGATTGGCTAAATCTTCAAGCTCAAGACTCTTCATTTTACATTTTAGTGATCCAAGATCACATTGAGTCCATAGGAAAAGCCAATACTATCAAGGAGGGATGAGGTGTTGCTTAATGAGCCTCTTGCTTCATGTGCTTAATGATATGCTCCAAAATCCTCAGCTACTTTCCCACTTCCACATATGACCTAAACCCTAAGCCAAACTCGGTCCTACCGATTCTTCCCTATCCGGCGCCACCGAGTTTCACTTGTCATAAGCCACTGCCAAACCCTAGCAATTCGGTTCGACCGATAGGGATCTCGGTCTCACCGAGATGGGATTGCAAACTCTCTGTTTCCCTTTCGTAACTTTTAGGTCTCACCAAAAGAGCGAATCGGTCCCACCGAGATTGCAATGTAAACTCTTTGTTTCCCTTTTGTAACTTTTCAGTCTCACCGAAAGAGCAAATCGGTCCCACCGAGTTTACCTGACCAACTCTCTGGTTAGCTTATTACCAAACTCGGTCTCACCGAGTTTGTGTAATCGGTCTCACCGAGATTACGTTATGCCCAAACCCTAACCATATCGGTCCTACCGAGTTGCATGTCAGTCCCACCGAAAATCACTAACGGTCACTAGGTTTACATTTTCGGTCCGACCGAGTTTATTGATTCGGTCCCACCGAGATTGGAAAACTGTGTAACGGTTGGATTTTGTGTGGAGGCTATATATACCCCTCCACCTCCTCTTCATTCATGGAGAGAGCCATCAGAACGCATACACCATTCCAACTCACATGTTCTGAGAGAGAACCACCTACTCATGTGTTGAGACCAAGATATAACATTCCTACCATATGAATCTTGATCTCTAGCCTTTCCCAAGTTGCTTTCCACTCAAATCTTCTTTCCACCAAATCCAAATCCTATGAGAGAGAGTTGAGTGTTGGGGAGACTATCATTTGAAGCACAAGAGCAAGGAGTTCATTACCTACACACCATTTGTTACTTCTTGGAGAGTGGTGTCTCCTAGATTGGCTAGGTGTCACTTGGGAGCCTCCGACAAGATTGTGGAGTTGAACCAAGGAGTTTGTAAGGGCAAGGAGATCGCCTGCTTCGTGAAGATCTACCGCTAGTGAGGCAAGTCCTGTGTGGGCGATGGCCATGGTGGGATAGACAAGGTTGCTTCTTCGTGGACCCTTTGTGGGTGGTTGCTTCTTCGTGGACCCTTCGTGGGTGGAGCCCTGTGTGGACTCGCGCAACCGTTACCCTTGGGTGGAGCCCTGTGTGGACTCGCGCAACCGTTACCCTTCGTGGGTTGAAGTCTCCATCAACGTGGATGTAGGATAGCACCACCTATCCGAACCACGGGAAAAACATCCGTGTCTCCAATTGCGTTTGATCTCTCCAAACCCTTCCCTTTACATTCTTGCAAGTTGCATGCTTTACATTCCGCTGCTCATATACTCTTTGCATGCTTGCTTGATATGTATTGTGTGTGTTGAAATTGTGCCTAAACTCCACTTAAACCGAAAAAGCTTAAAAATTGCAACTTGAGCATTATGTGTCTAATCACCCCCCTCTAGACACATCTACTTCTAGATCCTACAGTAGGAAAAACCGGTGCGCCATTAGTAGGCCTTTTCCTAGTAGTGTTGATCTCTCTCTCTCTCGTGTTCTTGAGGTGGTACGATCTTGATGTATCGCGAGCTTTGCTATTATAGTTGGATCTTATGATGTTTCTCCCCCTCTACTCTCTTGTAATGGATTGAGTTTTCCCTTTGAAGTTATCTTATCGGATTGAGTCTTTAAGGATTTGAGAACACTTGATGTATGTCTTGCGTGGGATACCCGTGGTGACAATGGGGTATTCTATTGATCCACTTGATGTATGTTTTGGTGATCAACTTGCGGGTTCCGCCCATGAACCTATGCATAGGGGTTGGCACACATTTTCGTCTTGACTCTCCGGTAGAAACTTTGGGACACTCTTTGACATACTTTGTGTTGGTTTGAATAGATGAATCTGAGATTGTGTGATGCATATCGTATAAGCATACCCATGGATACTTGAGGTGACATTGGAGTATCTAGGTGACATTAGGGTTTTGGTTGATTTGTGTCTTAAGGTGTTATTCTAGTACGAACTCTATGATAGATTGAACGGAAAGAATAGCTTCATGTTATTTTACTACGGACTCTTGAATAGATCGATCAGAAAGGATAACTTTGAGGTGGTTTCGTACCCTACCATAATCTCTTTGTTTGTTCTCCGCTATTAGTGACTTTGGAGTGACTCTTTGTTCTATGTTGAGGCATAGTTATATGATCCAATTATGTTATTATTGTTGAGAGAACTTGCACTAGTAAAAGTATGAACCCTAGGCCTTGTTTCAATGCATTGCAATACCGTTTGTGCTCACTTTTACCATTAGTTACCTTGCTGTTTTTATATTTTCAGATTACAAAAACCTATATCTATCATCCATATTGCACTTGTATCACCATCTCTTCGCCGAACTAGTGCACCTATACAATTTACCATTGTATTGGGTGTGTTGGGGACACAAGAGACTCTTTGTTATTTGGTTGCAGGGTTGTTTGAGAGAGACCATCTTCATCCTACGCCTCCCACGGATTGATAAACCTGAGGTCATCCACTTGAGGGAAATTTGCTACTTTCCTACAAACCTCTGCACTTGGAGGCCCAACAACGTCTACAGGAAGAAGGTTGTGTAGTAGACATCAGTGGACTTGCCCGATGATCGGCGAGCCATTGAGAATAAATGGATCTTCAAGAAGAAGATCGACGCTGATGGTATGTCTACACTGCTCGACATGTTGCAAAAGGTTTTTGACAAGTTCAAGGAGTTGACTCCGATAAGATCTTCTCACCCGTTGCGATGCTTAACTCTGTCCGAATCATGTTAGCAATTGCCGCATTTTATGATTATGAAATCTGACAAATGGACGTCAAAACTGCATTCCTTAATGGATTTCTTAAGGAAGAGTTGTATATGATGCAACCAGAAGTTTTTGTCGATCCTAAAGGTGCGAACGAAGTGTGCAAGTTCCAGCGATGCATCTATGGACTGGTGCAAGAATCTCAGAGCTGGAATATACGGTTTGATGAGGTGATCAAAACATATGGTTTTATACAGACTTTCAGTGAAGCCTGTATTTACAAGAAAGTGAGTGGGATCTCTATAGCATTTCTAATATTATATGTGGATGACATATTGTTGATTGGAAATGATGTAGAATTTCTGGATAGCATAAAAGGATACTTGAATATAAGTTTTTCAATGAAAGACCTCGGTGAAGCTGCTTATATATGAAGGAAATATGACCTAGAGGCAATAACAAAGTTGATCTTTATAAATGTTTATTATTCATGCTAGAATTTTACTAACTGGAAACTTGATACATGTGTGGATACATAGACAAAACACATTGTCCCTAGTAAGCCTCTACTAGACTAGCTCGTTAATCAAAGATGGTTAAGTTTCCTAACCATAGACATGTGTTGTCATTTGATGAATGGGATCACATCATTAGGAGAATGATGTGATGGACAAGACCCATCCGTTAGCTTAGCATAATGATCATTAAGTTTTATTGCTATTGCTTTCTTCATGGCATATACATATTCCATTGACTATGAGATTATGCAACTCCCGGATACTGGAGGAATACCTTGTGTGCTATCAAACATCACAACGTAACTGGGTGATCAACTGCACAAAACGAGATTGGATTTCCTATTCGTGTTGGTAGATTCGTACGTGATCTTGTGTGCGTCATGACAGGTTGGTACTTGCCTTCATCCACATGATCGTGCAGTGTGTTTTGAGATGATATGCTACTTGTATTGGTACTTTTTTAAATAAATGATGAATTGAAGCTATTGTATTGCTTTCTTTTCCCATTAAGTAGTGAACAAAAATGGGACCAACCCAGACATGATGCTTGTTGCTTTGTTACAACAAATTCAGCATCACTCCCTTTATAAGCTTTGTCATTCTTTATACATGTTGAAACAAGGCATTGTTAAGATAATGTCTCAGTCAATATGAATGAATCACACTGATGGAGAATTGCTACTCTCTTGCTTTGTTTCCCATTAAGATAAAGTAGATCAGTAGATGCTTTTCTTCTGGGAGTACAAGTCATCAACCGTTATTTCTTAGTAATTGTTTCCTTATACCTATTGTTGCTTACAGGGATATCAAAATTAAAGCTTGGTTTTATTCCGACTTCGATTTTAGTTGAACTACACAAAAGGAGCCAATGTGTAAGGCAAACTGCTCCATTACTGGGTCTAGTTGGTCGTTCCACTTTGCAGAAAGAAGCAGTCACTGTTTGCACTACATTACAGAAGGAATGACCGAGAAGCTTTACATAGTATTATTAGACACCGGTGACATGACTAGTCTGCAGAGACCATTGGCAATTTAACAACACGTGGAGTGCTCTGGGCAAAAAGTGCCCAAACAAGTACACAATCTACGACAGGACTCCACGATCATAGGCATTATATATTTTGAATGGGAAAAGCTTGTCAAAGTTTAATCATTGATGTTAGCAAGAAGACGTTAGTTTAATATATTGGAATTGGAAAACCTTGTCAAAATTTGCTCATTGATGTTAGCCAGAAGACATGCATTTGATATTTTTGAGTGGGACGCCCTTGTTGTGAGCAGCGTTGAGTGTTTTTTCCTATTCCTGTGTTCAATTTAGAAGTAAATAATTACTCTACTGAGATATTCCTGTGTTAAGAGTTTGTTCTGAATATTGTCTATGTAATGCCAGGCCTTGTGTTTGATTGCAAAGTTGAGCTTGGAATGTTGTGGCATGCGGCATCACGAGCTGTTCACCGTGCCTCCTGAGAATAATGCTTCATATTGTTTTGCATGTCGATCTAATGCCAGTGATTTGCTTGTTAAGAAGATCATCCTCTTCTGTTGTTTCCGTGCTTAAGAAGTTCATCGTCTGATGTTTCATTCATAGCCTATACGAAAAGTTGGGTAGGTTAGACGTGAAACCATATGATCTTCCGACCAACTCATGATATTATGCCATGATTGGATCGTCATTTTCCAACCAAAACCGCTTGTAAAACTGACGCTTGTAAATTAAAGCAGATGGTCTCGGGTGAAGGTGCTTGGTTGGTCGATTTCGACTAGTAAAATATCGGAAGTACTTGACACACGATAAAAACGCTGAATGACACTCGGACGATTGCTAATCCAGCCGTTAGCTGCTGTTTCAGCCTTGCCCATGGATGGCATGATACGCACGTCGTGCATGTATCGTTTCGTAATGTCGTCCATATAGTAGTGCTCGTAAAATATACACTGGTCTCTCAAATTACACGCGTAACCCGCCAGTTTTACTTACAGACCTCGGGCCCTCGGTTTCATTACGCCTGTATTTTACACGTTGTTTTCGATGACGAGTAAATTACACTTGTATGTTAATACAGGTTTGAAATAAACCAGAGCTCCCAAGCGCGGCCTTACCGTTTCATGCCGTGTCAGTTTCTCGAAGGTGCTCATAGGTGTCCGATGATCCTGGCTTCCTGAATGAGTAGCAGGCGCTGTATCAGACCATCCTTAGGGCCCGCGAGGCCCTCTCCGTTGTCCTTCGAGTTGTTGCGCTTGCTGTGGCACCGAGCATTGTTAACATCGTCAATGAACATGACAATTCAGGAGATGACTTTATTTTGACTGGATGACACTAGGGACCCACTAGGGCCATAGCCGTACGTACGCAAGTGCCTCCTTATTATGTACAACTATATTTTTTTGCTTTCTCCTAGTTTCCTGACATCACGGTGCCACACCATTGTCAACCTATGTAGTCAATATAAACGAGAGAATTGCACAAGGTGCGGCCGACAGCTGGGACCAAGCAGCTCGAGCAGTATTTGTGTTTTTGAGGCGTGAGCACTACAGAGTTTTTCTTGGCGATGATTTCGTTGTTGTTCAGAGGAGAGCAGGGTATTAACTGGGCGGGCTGTGGCCCGTCTAGCCCAGGCCAGATATCCAGCCCAGATACTAATTTTTTCAAGATGAAAATGGCTAGCCCAGCTATACGTCTTTTTGAGGAATACCCAGGCAAGGTCAACTTGTTATTCTCCACCCTGCTGGGCTGCAAATCTTTCCTAGGAGGGATGCATTAGGCTTAACAGGAAAATGGGCTTTAAAAAATAATAAATGGGATGTAATTATAAAAACTGGCAGTAACTATAAAAAAATGCACCAAACACGAAATTAGTTTATAAAATATTATTTATGGATTTTGAAAATCTTAATTTTCATTGTTGCACGCACAATGTTTCTTTGGATTTTTACGTAATACAAATTTATATTTAATCTGACTAGAAATTTCGGGATAAAAATATTTCGGAGCCCATCAAAATGTGGGAAATTTTATTGAATTCTGTCTTCAATGGTTGGTTGAAATTATTAATCATTGTCCTAGCTAGAAAATGGGCTGTACTTTTAACAAACTGTAAATGGGCTGTTGTAAATTCCATTAGAATTCCAAAATGGGCTGTACATTCTTACAAAATGCAAATGGGCTATAAGTTCTCTGCCACACACTTGTGGTCCTACTAAGTGACGCGTTCCCTAAAAAAATAAGTTGACGCGTATGCAAGGCTTTGCCAACTTATTATAGTCAACACACGGTTCTAGCAGCAGTGGCCGTTGGATGTCTATCCAACGGATTTCGTGCTTCTTCTTCAATCTCGGATATTCTTAGCTTCGGCGCCCAAAAAATGATTCCTCCCCCTGACATCTGGGGCGCACCGTTTCGGAGGCTGACCTGTGGGCCTACTAAGTTGGAGCGTATCAAGGGCTTTATCAACTTAGTCAATAATAAACGTTTCTAGCTTCAGTGACCGTACGATGTCCATCCAACGCCCATAGTGCTTCTTCAACCTCTGGTCTTCTTGGTCCAGCCGCCCAAAGCAGCGCCGGTCGTGCCACCTGCTCCTGCCTCCCGTGACCGGCTGTGCTGCCGCGGAGGCCTCACCGCCCCCATACTACTCCCACCGCTGGCCAGGCCATGCCTCCACTCACCCACACCCCCTGTTATTCTGCGGCGACGGCAGCCTCACACCGCAGCCGAACCAGTGAACCCTCGTACTCCTCTCCGCGCGGGCTTCCGCTGCTGCGTATTCCCGGCTTCGCGTCGTCCCCTTCCTATGCCTCGCCGTCGTCCAGACCACCGCCCTGGTGCTCTCGGCGCAGTGTGGTCAACGTGGTCAACGACCGACTTCCATCGGAAGAGTACTATACGTGGAGAGGCTGACAGCTGGGTCCAGGCGGCCCCAAGGAAGTGCCTCCTTATTACGCGCAAAATAATTATTCCTCCACCTTACAGCAGGGACCCACCGGACGGGCCACCTTATTTCACTAAAAAACGTTTCCCCCCTGACTGCTCGGACCCACCGGACGGGCCAGCGTATTTCGCGAAAAAACGTTCCCCCCGCTGTCAGCTCGGACCCACCGGAAGTGCCTCCTTATTACGCACAAAAAATGAATACTCCCCCTGCTAGCTAGGACCCACCATGGTGGGAGGCTGACTTGTGGGCCTACTAAGTTGACTGGGATGGGGGCCTTTGTCAATTTTAGTCAATATGAACGATTCTAGCTCCAGTGACCGTACGATGTCCATCCAACGGCCGTAGTGCTTCTTCAACCTGTGGTCTTCTTGCTCCAGCCGCCCAAAGCAGCGCCGGTCGTGCCGCATGCTCCTGCCTCCCGTGGCCGGCTGTGCTGCCGCGGAGGCCTCATCGCCCCCTACTATTCCCACCGCTGGCCAGGCCTTGCGGCGACGACAGCCTCACACCGCAGTCGAACCAGTGAACCCTCGTACTCCTCTCCGCGCGGGCTTCCACTGCCGCGTCTTCCCCGGCACCCCGTCGTCCCCTTCCTAGGCCTCGCCGTCGTCCACCGCCCTGGTGCTCTCGGCACAGCGTCATCAACATGGTCAAGGAACAACTTCCATTGGACGTGGAGAGGCTGACAGCTGGGTCCACGGCCGCAGCAAGGAAGTGCCTCCTTATTACGTGCAAAATAATTATTCCTCCACCTGACAGCGGGGACCCACCGGACGGGTCACCGTATTTCGCGGAAAAAACGTTTCCCCCCTGACTGCTGGGACCCACCAGCTACACCTTCGCATGCAAGGAAGTGCGTCCGGGCAAAAAAACAAAACGATTCGCCCCCCTGACTTCTGGGACCCACCAGCTACATCTTCGCACGCAAGGAAGTGCTTGACAGTCGGGACCCACCTGGTCGAAGCGTACGTAGCATTGTCATTCTGGTCGCGAACGTGTACGTACATATATACTGGTCGATGTAGAGGCGCACACGTGTCGTAGTAGAGGCGCGCACGTAGCATGTACACGTACGTATAGCGGTCAGGGTGCAAGAAAGAAAATACGGCCACGTATGTGTACATACGGGCGGGGTCTCGAACGCCTACTCGCGCATACGTACGGCGAGGGCTCGTGTACATGGCTGGGTCGGAACGGAGAAACAGCGTCGTTGTCGTGTTCATGGGGAGGCAACGGAATGCGTCGTGTTCATGGGGAGGCAACGAAATGCGTCGTGTTCATCGAGAGGGCTTGGACGGAACGTGCGATGGAAACGAGGCCTGGTGTACCGCAGAACGGAGGAAACGGCCTTGTGTTTGACCGGCCACGTTCGAAACGGGATCCTGTTCATCGGGAGGGGTGTGGCGTAGCGCAAAACGGGACTCCACAGGATATTGTTCATCTCCACCGTCGACCTCCTCCAGCCTCCACGGGCTCCTGTTCATCCAGCTTCCACGGGCTCCTGTTCATCCAGCCTCCACCACGCGCTACTCCACCGGCTACTGTTCAACCACCCCTCCACCGTCTACTGTTCATCCAGCCCTCCACACCACGGGGGTCCTGTTCAACCACCCCTCCATGGGCACCCCTTCACCGTCTACTGTTCATCCAACCCTCCACACCACGGGGTCATGTTCAACCACCCATCCACCGTCTACTGTTCATCCAGCCCTCCACACCGTGGGGTCCTATTCATCCACCTCTCCACGAGCACCCCTCCACCGTCTACTGTTCATCTAGCCCTCCACCACACCACGTGATCCTTTTCATCCAGAGGCAACGCCACCGCTCACTGTTCATCCAACCCCCCCCCCCCCCCCCCACCCCCCCCCCGCAACGCTCACTGTTCATCACATCGATCGGCTTCAGTTAGCAGCAGTAGCGAAGGAATCGCTCGATCGGGTTCAGTTAACAGCCATCGATCGATCGCTCGGGTTTAGTAACGCGTAGCCTGCAGTGCAATCGCTCGGGTTCAGTTAGAGCCCAACGCCTCGCTCGGGTTCAGTTAGAGTCAACGCCTCGCACACACGCGCGTACGTGTACGAGAGAAACACACATCACTCGGCCCCCGACCTCCCACCGTAACCGGGAACTCCATGAAATTTTCCTCCCCCTTGCTTCTACCATGGTTTTTTCCGTCATCGACGGTGTCGTGGTTTTGTCATGGCAGATGTCCTAGAGAAAGGACTTAGTCGTGGAGCCATCGCGACGGGTTAGCTTGAAGGGGTTAAAGCGGACACAGGGACGCAAGAGAGTTTATACTAGTTCGGCCCCTTTGATGAAGGTAAAAGCCTACGTCTAGTTGTGATGGAATTGATGGGGTTTCGATGACTAGGGAGCAAACAAGCTTCGCCTATGTCTCGAGTTGTTTTCTGTTGTCCTTGAACCGCCACCGGGTCGTCCCCTTATATACACGGGTGACTCCCGTCGGTTTACAGAGTCCCAATACCGGCTCATAGATGTGTCCGGTTTGGTCTCTACTTATTCCTAACTTACAATATAAGTTAACTACTAATGTCGGTTTACGGCTACAGGTTTTGAACCGACCATGGGCCTTGAGCCCTCATCTGCCTTCTTGAGTTTTAACATACTTAACTACTGACGAAGTTAACCCGGCCTAGATAGGCCGGTTTACGCCCAGCAGTAATATCCCCAACATTAGGCCCTAGATTGATTTGAACGGGTTCCTGTCAATCCTTTAACCAAAGTTTCAACTTCAACATTTTCTCATAAATTGGTAAACCGCCATGATGTCATCTTCTCTGATTGCTGTAAACCAGAGTGACGTCACCTGTCATAACGAAGCTATCCATTATGCTTCTTTGTTTAATAGATCTGCGGAAATCGAGGCGACAGCTCCGTTTCGTGGCCCCTTGATTGTCGCGCCTGACACATGTTCTTTCGCCTTATAAATAGGACCGAAGGGTCATTTCTTTTCTCCCCTTCGTGCCTTCTTCGTCTTCCTCGCGTCGCCAGCCTCGAAGCTCCGCCGCCGCCGTCGACCTCTGCCTCAACCTTGGCCGCTGCATCAACCTGTGCGCACCAGAGCATCACGGCAACCTTCTGCGTCTTCCTCAGCTTCGGTAAATCTTCTATCCTTTCCCCCGCAGATCTGACCTAGGGTTTCACAGTTCTTCACTGTTCATCGTCTGCCTCTTGCTCATATGATAGATCTTTAGATGGCTCCGCAAATCTTTATTCTGTGCCATGGTAGCTGTTTACCCTTCGCTTTCACTTACACATCTCAAAACCATAGATCTATATGTACGTCTTGCTCATTGATTCGGTACTGCTCCTTTTGGACTTCTGAATATTTATCTTTTTCTGAACTTGCTTCAGATCCATCGTTGTAGAGAAATCTTATGAAATCTGTTTCTATAAACTTACTCATTTGCTTCAATGTTTAAACCAGGCGGTTTAACCTTGTAGAAAAAATTGCCAAACCGGTATATACCATTAGTCCCCTTGTTGAACCGCCAGATGTTGTAGCTTCATAAAACTCCGGTTCAGATAGATCTGTCTCCGGTTTAACACTGCACATACCGATGTACCTTGATCAAATGCATTTTTGAACCGGGATCTTCTACCTTGTAGATTCCATCATGGCCAAGCAAGTATATGAGTGCAATTGGGTTCCTTCTCGCGTCACAGAGGCTCAGCTGGACGATCTAGTCCTGATCGGCGCTTTAGGCAGCAAAGATACCATCCATTGGAGAGCTCCTGGCAAAGAATGCCCTCCCACTCCTCAAGAAGGAGAGGTTGTTGTTTTCGTAGACCACTTAGCTCGGGGCTTTAAGCCGCCCGGTTCTAAATTTTACCGGGATGTTTTGGCCGATTTCCAACTCCATCCACAAGACATTGGCCCCAATTCTGTTACAAATATGTGTCACTTCCAAGTGCTCTGTGAAGCGTTCTTTCAAGAGGAGCCCATAGTGGAATTGTTCAGAGACCTTTTCCATCTAAACCGCCGTACTGAGTTTACTGACGGCTCCAATACAGAGTTGGGTGGCATGGCGATCCAGAAAAGGAAAGAGGTCACATATCCTCACGCCAAACTGCACAGCCACCCCAAAGAGTGGAATCAGACGTGGTTCTATTGCAAAGACACCTCCCCTGCTGGTGAGAATCCCTTGCCTGGCTTTCGTCCGGAGTGGCTCAGCAATACACACCCTTTTCCGCAAAGATTGACTGCCCAGGAGAGAAGCAAATATGCTCCTCAACTGTCAAAGCTCAGAGCCTTTATGGCCAACGGTTTAACAGGGGTTGATCTCGCTCGCTGTTGGATATCATGGAGCATACTGCCCCTTAGTCAGCACTCCGGTTTGATGTGCGAGTATACTGGCAGTGTTGATGACCCACTGCGACATTCCAAAATCCAGCTCACCGATGAAGAGATCACAAAGGCTGTAAATAAGATGTTGAATGAACCGGAACATATCTGTGCTAAAAACGGCCTGCTTCCCTTCTATGCCACCAACAAACCGCCAGCTGTAAGACCTTGATTTTTCCTTTTGCTAAATCTGTTTATTGACATATCTGGTCATTGTTTAATATCAGTGTCTGTGTAATCAGGGCAATGATCCGTTTTGGAGCAAGAAATTGCCGCAGGAGAAACCAGAAAAACCAGACAAACCGGAAAGAGCAACCCGACAAAAGACTAAAGCTATAAAGAAGACTGCCCACAGGAAAAGAACTACTGCATCTTCTAATCCAGCTCCTGATGATGATGTGGATAATCCGGACCTTGAGGTAAAGCTTGACTCACTTGGCTTATTTTTCATGCGTCTTATTGATGATGATATTTGTCAGGATGATGCCGAAGCCAGCCACGCTGATGCTGCAGAGGTAATTATTCTCTCTTCCGATTCAGAACGTTTGCCTTCACTAAAAATCCGTCAGGCAAACCGAAAAGTTAAATTTTCTCATCCTCTTGCTTATTTGGATCCCAAATTTCTTATGAAGACCCAACAGCACGAAGCTCGTCGCACAAGCCGGCACAGCGGCCAAGTAGTTACCTCCGCCGGTTTACCGAACAATCCGGTTCGGAAACGCCGTTCAGAGGTCTCTAATTTGCTTGTCAGTGATTGTCCTAAAGCAGGCTGCTTTCGTCAACCTCTTAATCCATCTGACTCCGATTACCAGGTCACTTCCCACTCATCTTCTGGCGAGTCATCGGCTACTCAGCTGCCACCGCTCAAAACGGTGTTTGGGTAAGCTATACTTATTATGATACTTGCAGCACATTGCCTTAGAACATATGCTGTATTTGATTTTGTTATTCTTTTCAGGGCCAAACCTAGGCCAAGCAAGAAGGCACGCCTGGACAAAGCGGCCGAAGAAGATGCCATTCTTGAGCCAGGCAAGACACCCGATCTTGAAGCGGCTATTCCTAAGGATATACCCAACGATCCACCGCAGCAGGACGACGATCTTATTGCTGAAGAGAGACCTACTGATGCCTCAGGTCCTGTCAATCAGCCCACAGGCTCCATCCGGATTGAGAGATCCACCGGTCCAGCAAAACCTACTGACAAACCAACAGACCCAGTGCAAACCGGCGATACTCAGGAGGATGAGGTTGTCATTACTGTTACTGGCCATACCGAGCCAAGCAATCCTGTTGCTTTGTCCAAACATTCTGCCAAGGAAGAATTTGCTGCCTTTGGTAAAGGCAAGTGGAATGCTGATCTGGCAACTTACGCTGCTCTGAACGCCCAAGATATCCATTCCGGCTACCTGAACCGGCTATATACCAGCCGTGAGTATGAAGCCAGTCTGGTTAATATGATGAAGGATAAATACGAGGTAACTTCCATATGCTCTTTCCTGCTTGTATGCTTCAATATTTGCTGACTCTCCTAGCCCCCAAGGGCCGGTTTGTAATCTTCTTTCAAACCGGGACTTACTATCATAAATCTTAATACTTTGAAATTCGCCGATGTAGCCCCCAAGGGCCGGTTCAACTTAGCGTAGTTAAACCGGTACTTTAAGTAATTGAGATTACCGCATCAGAATATATATATGAGCAAATAGCCATTAGCCCCCAAGTGCCAAGTTGAATACTTGTATTGATCTTGGGACTTTGTAAGAAATTGAAAAATGAAGATTGAATATGCATTAGCCCCCAAGTGCTAAGTGCATAACTTGTTATGTGGTTGGTACTTCAATCCTTGTACCGTTTTGTTGAAGCATATAACAGTCTGCATGCAGGCGGAGCTGAAAACGAAAGAAAGCCAAGTCGCCGATCTCCAAGAAAACCTGAAAACCCAACAAGCTGAAACCTCCAAAGCAAAAGAGGAATTAACCAACGTGTTAAGCGCCATGGAACAGCTTAAGGAGAGCTTCGAGAAGAAGCGGGTGGATTGGGCCACTGAAAAGTCCGCTTTAATCAAACGAGCAGAGGATGCCGAGGCTGCACTAAAACCAGTGGCAGATGAACTGACCAGCATAAAGCGGCATGTGCATGACATGACTACTGCTATCTTTGGTAAGTCAGTTTGACTTCTCAATTGGCTATGCCTTCTTACAGAGTTGCCGGTTTATTAACCCTTTATGGTATTTCAGGGACACGCATTGGGCACTTGGGGTCAGATGTGCGGAAGAAACTGAAAGCCGCCTATACATTGGTTGAACAATTGTATACTGGTGCCCAGCGGATCATCTGTACCGCATCCCATAACAAACCAGCGCCCACTTTGATTCAAGACACTCTGATGAAACTGTCGGTGCTTCCTGCCCGGATTGAAGAGCTGAAGAAATCTGCTGCTCGAACCGGTGCGATCAATGCCTTAATCCGGGCAAAAGCCTGGGTGCCGGATTTTGATCCTATTGAAGCGGCACAGGTCTATCCCAGCTTGAAGGAAGACGGGTCAGAATTTGGTGAAGCAGATCTGCGAGCAATAAACCGGGAGGTACGTCCGCTAGCTTGTCAATTGGCTGAAGAAGCAGACTTGTCTCATTATCAAGCCCAATATGACAATCAGAACAAGTGGATAGCTGCACCAATCCATGAATCAGAAAATCTGATCCCTCCAATCCGTAAGCGTACTTACGCTCCCGATATTGACCCGTCATTGCTGATCCATGATGAAGTTGTTTTTCAAGCATTAATGGGAATCGACTGGACAACTGTTGATTTCCAGCCACTGGGTAGAGAAACGGAGGCTGAAGCGGCGCAGGATGACCCACAACCATCAGGCCAGGCTGGTGACCAAGCTTGAACCGGAAGCCGGTTTTAAAACTGCCTCTCCTTTGCGAAAAAACAATGATATTATTATGGGCACCATGTTGCCTTGTAATAGGCTAGCTGATACTTTTGATGCTGATATGCCTTTGTGCATAATTTGTTCTTCCTGTAGTGATGAACTTTCCAAAGCACTTTCTGCAATAAGAAACTCTTCAAGTGCCACCGGGTTGTACCGTCAGGCGGAATATGATGTCTGCATATATGAAGTCAAAACATCCAAGAATTTTTAAGTATATGACCAAATTTTTGAGATACATAATACCTGCCATCGTTGAGCGTGAAGTTGGCGTGGCCAATCTTGAAGCGGAGTTTTGCAAACCCACACTGTTGGAGGAGATAACAGCTCCTGTATATATATGACGCTGGTTTACCATGTAAACCGTGCCGGGTTATAATAAACACCGTGTTACTCCATAAGAGGATGTTAACAACAAGGATCAAACCGGGCAAATAGTCTCCGGATTGGTGTGAACTGTGTTCCGTCAATGGATTGGTTGTAAACTTTGTCGGTTTAAAAATAACGCAATAAAAAAGAAAAAGTAAAAAGTGCGAAGCAAAAGCAATGAGAAACCGTTTGCAAAAAAGGTTTATTTGAGCTGATCAAATGGCGTTACCATGGCCGAACACGACCAAGCTCCCGTTAAGTGTAACTATGGTTCTAGTCAGCCAGGTCCCCAAATGAAACCGTCGCATTTATGCCGACCAAGTGGCATGGCGATGGTTCGGGTTCGACCAAGCCCCCAAGTGATTCTGCGGCCTTAGGCCGATCAAGAGGCATGAGTGGTTCAGACGTGACCAAGTCCCCAAGTGATCTGGTGGCTCTCGCCTATCAAGAGGTATGGTATTGGTTCGGACACGACCAAACCTCCAAGTGATATAACATGATGCTTTTAGAAAAGCGAACTCAAGGGGTAAACCGGAGGCCGCTTTAGAACAACTCCGTGTAACCACACATGATGTAAAAGAACAGATACCCCGCTTCAGCTGAGGTTCCGGTTTATTATAGTCAATCATAATATATACATCGTTGTAATATGTACATAACTAGAACCAATGGCTCAGGTATAATAAGGCCGAAGATGAGCTATGTTCCACGGCCTGTTGGTTTCCTCCTCTGATGTACGTGAGTCCTTATGCTCTCGAATATCGATCAGATAGTATGACCCGTTGTGCAGATTCTTGCTGACCACGAAAGGCCCCTCCCAAGGTGGGGATAACTTATGCATATCAGTCTGATCTTGGATGAGCCGAAGCACCAAATCTCCTTCCTGGAAGGTTCTGGTTCTGACTCGGCGACTGTGATAACGACGAAGATCCTGTTGGTAAATCGCGGATCGGGCGGCTGCTATGTCACGCTCTTCATCCAACCGGTCCAAAGCATCTTGCCGTGTTGTCTCGTTGTCCGCTTCAATATAAGCCGTCACACAAGGTGAATCATGACGGATATCACTGGAGAGAACCGCCTCCGCACCATAAACCATGAAGAACGGTGTGTATCATGTTGACCTGTTGGGTGTTGTATTGATGCTCCATAACACAGATGGTAATTCTTCTACCCAACAACCCAGCGTTCTCTGCAAAGGAACCATGAGCCGGGGCTTGATGCCTCTCAAGATCTCTTGATTAGCTCTTTCTGCTTGACCATTGGACTGTGGGTGTGCCACTAATGAAACATCGAGCCGGATGTGCTCCCGTTCGCAGAACTCCTTCATGGCACCTTTGGACAAATTGGTACCATTATCTGTGATGATGCTGTGTGGAAAGCCAAACCGGAAAATCACTTTTTTAATGAACTGAATCGCCGTGGCCGCATCACACTTGCTAACAGGTTCTGCCTCCACCCACTTTGTAAACTTGTCAACCGCCACCAGGAGGTGGGTCTTCTTATCTTTGGATCTTTTGAAAGGCCCAACCATATCCAGCCCCCAAGTTGCAAACGGCCAAGTAATTGGAATCATTGTCAATTATTGAGCCGGTACATGAGCACGTCTTGAGAACTTTTGGCAACCATCACATCGTCTGACTAGATCCTCCGCATCAGCATGAGCAGTTAACCAATAGAAGCCATGGCGAAATGCTTTAGCCACCAGAGATTTTGAACCGGCGTGGTGACGACAATCTCCTTCGTGGATCTCACGCAAAATTTCACGGCCTTCTTTAGGAGACACACAGCGTTGAAATGCTCTTGACACACTGCAATGATGCAACTCGCCGTTGATAATAGTCATGGACTTGGATCGCCCGATTATCTGTCGGGCCAGAGTCTCATCCTCTGGTAGCTCGCCCCGGTTCTTGTATGCCAGGTAAGGAAGCGTCCAATCCGGAATAACATGAAGAGCTTCCACCAATTGAGCCTCCGGATCAGGAATAGCGAAATCCGCTTCACCAGGGATCTTGACCGACGGGTTGTGCAGCACATCCAGAAAAACATTGGGCGGAACCGGTTTGCGCTGAGAGCCCAGCCGGCTTAAGGCGTCCGCCGCTTCATTTTTCCGCCGGTCCACGTGGTCCACCTAATAGCCTTTGAAATGACCTGCAACAATATCCACCTCACGACGATATGCTGCCATGAGTGGGTCCTTGGAGTCCCAAGTGCCAGACACTTGCTGAGCCACGAGGTCCGAGTCACCGAAGCACTTAACCCGACTTAGATTCATCTCCTTAGCCATCCGGAGACCATGGAGCAAGGCTTCATACTTAGCTGCATTGTTAGTACAAGGGAACATTAAGCAGAGAACATAACAAAACTTATCACCTCGTGGGGAAGTTAATACGACTCCAGCCCCCGAGCCTTCCAGTTTCCTGGATCCGTCAAAATGGATGGTCCAATATGTGTGATCCGGCTTTTCTTCAGGTGCTTGCATTTCCGTCCGATCATTGATGAAATCAACCAGTGCTTGAGACTTAATTGCCGTCCGAGGCACATACTTCAAATCGTGCGGCCCAAGCTCTATTGCCCACTTGGCAATCCGGCCAGTTGCTTGCTGGTTCTGGATGATATCCCCCAAAGGAGCAGAACTGACCACCGTAATTGGATGCCCTTGGAAGTATTGTTTAAGCATCCGGCTTGCCATAAAAACTCCATACACCAGCTTCTACCAATGCGGATACCTTTGCTTGGACTCAATGAGCACCTCGCTGATATAATAGACCGGACGTTGAACCGGATGCTCCTTACCTGCCTCCTTTCGCTCCACCACAATAGCCACACTGACCGCCCGAGCATTAGCAGCAACATATAACAGTAACGGCTCCTTGTCAATGGGAGCGGCGAGCACAGGCGGATTGGCCAATTGCCGCTTTAAGTCCTCGAATGCTTCATCAGCAGCAGAACTCCAAACAAACTGATCCGTCTTCTTCAACATCTGATACAAAGGGATTGCCTTCTCACCAAGATGACTGATAAACCGGCTTAACGCGACAATCCGGCCTGCCAGGCGTTGAACATCATGCAGCTGCGTCTCCGGCTCGCCCAGGACGTAAAGCCCATTTTTTGTCATGATTTTTTGTCATAGAAGTAGGAGCCCACCACATCTATGATGATACCGGGTTTTGTCACAATTATCATCATAGAAGTGTCATATGTATGACAGAATTTTTTTTCGTTCGGCCCGAAATGTCACGGATGTGTCTTTTTCTTGTAGTGATCCCTCTTGGATGCCCATCATATTAGGACTAGTTTCATAACCAAAGCAAACTACCATGCTGTTCTAAAGACTCTCAAAATAATATAAGTGAAGCAGGAGAGATCAATTATTTCTATAAAATAAAACTACCACCATGCTCTAAGAAGATATAAGTGAAGCACTAGAGCAAACGACAAACTACTCCGAAAAATATAAGTGAAGATCAATGAGTAGTCGAACAATTATGCAACTATATGAAGACTCTCTAACATTTAATAATTTCAGATCTTGGTATTTTATTCAAACAGCAAGCAAAACAAAATAAGATAACGCTCCAAGCAAAACACATATCATGTGGCGAATAAAAATATAGCTCCAAGTAAAGTTATCGATGAACGAAGACGAAAGAGGGGATGCCTTCCGGGGCATCCCCAAGCTTAGGATCTTGGTTGTCCTTGAATATTACCTTGGGGTGCCTTGGGCATCCCCAATCTTAGGCTCTTGCCACTCCTTATTCCATAGTCCATCGAATCTTTACCCAAAACTTGAAAACTTCACAACACAAAACTTAACAGAAAACTCGTTAGCTCCGTTAGTATAAGAAAATAAATCACCACTTAGGTACTGTTGTGAACTCATTCTAAATTCATATTGGTGTAATATCTACTTTATTCCAACTTATCTATGGTTCATACCCTCCGATACTACTCATAGATTCATCAAAATAAGAAAACAACACATCGAAAACAGAATCTGTCAAAAACAGAACAGTCTGTAGTAATCTGGATCAAATGTATACTTCTGGAACTCATAAAATTCTCAAATAAATTTCTGGACGTGAATAATTTATCTATTAATCATCTTCAAAAAGAATTAACTAAATATCACTCTCCAAATAAAAATGGCAGCAATTCTCGTGAGCGCTAAAGTTTCTGTTTTTTACAGCAAGATCAACAAGACTTTCCCCAAAGTCTTCCCAACGGTTCTACTTGGCACAAACACTAATTAAAACATAAAAAATACAATCAAAACAGAGGCTAGATAAATTATTTATTACTAAACATGAGCAAAAAGCAAGGAACAAAAATAAAGTTGGGTTGCCTCCCAACAAGCGCTATCGTTTAACGCCCCTAGCTAGGCATGATGATTTCAATGATGCTCACATAAAAGATAAGAATTGAAACATAAGAGAGCATCATGAAGAATATGACTAGCACATTTAAGTCTAACCCACTTCCTATGCATAGGGATTTTGTGAGCAAACAACTTGTGGGAACAAGAATCAACTTGCATAGGAAGGCAAAACAAGCATAACTTCAAAACTTTAAGCACATAGAGAGGAAACTTGATATTATTGCAATTCCTACAAGTATATATTCCTCCCTCATAATAATTTTCAGTAGCATAATGAATGAATTCAACAATATAAAGAGCACCTAAACCATTCTTTTCATGATCTACAAGCATAGGAATTTTATTACTCTCCACATAACCAAAATTCTTCTCATGAATAGTAGTGGGAGCAAACTCAACAAAGTAACTATCATGGGATTGAAAATTGAAATAAAGATGACAAGTTTCATTTTTATCATTATTCTTTAAAGCATACGTGTCATCACAATAATCAACATAGATAGGAGGCATGCTTTCATCATAGTAAATTTGCTCATCAAAGCTTGGGGGACAAAAAATATCATCTTCATCAAATATAGCTTCCCCAAGCTTGTGGCTTTGCATATCATTAGCATCATGTATATTCAAGGAATTCATACTAACAACATTGCAATCATGCTCATCATTCAAATATTTAGTGCCAAACATTTTAATGCATCCTTCTTCTAACACTTTGGCACAATTTTCATTTCCATCATACTCACGAAAGATATTAAAAAGATGAAGCGTATGAGGTAGACTCAATTCCATTTTTATGGTTTTCTTTTATAGACTAAACTAGTGATAAAATAAGAAAAAAAAGATTCGATTACAATATCTAAAGATATACCTTCAAGCACTCACCTCCCCGGCAACGGCGCCAGAAAAGATCTTGATGTCTACTACACAACCTTCTTCTTGTAGACGTTGTTGGGCCTCCAAGTGCAGAGGTTTGTAGGACAGTACCAAATTTCCCTCAAGTGGATGACCTAAGGTTTATCAATCCGTAGGAGGCGTAGGATGAAGATGGTCTCTCTCAAGCAACCCTGCAACCAAATAACAAAGAGTCTCTTGTGTCCCCAACACACCCAATACAGTGGTAAATTGTATAGGTAGATATCCCTGTATAAATAGAGGCAAAAAGGAATCAATTACTGGCTAATAAAGGAGGATGAAACATGCGGCCACAAAAATGGTAATCCCGCCAATCCCTAACAAGTGTTGCAGTTTTGAAATAAGATTCAGTAGTTAATTCTGAGAGTGGCATCAATTACTGGCTTATAAAGGGGGTGATGCTGAATTTGTTGTAATATAACAAAGCAACAAGCATCATGTCTGGGTTGGTCCCATTTTTGTTCACTACTTAATGAGAAAAGACAGCAATGCAATAGCTTCAATTCATCATTTA
The DNA here is from genome assembly GCF_003073215.2 of Triticum urartu. Taxonomy (NCBI): domain Eukaryota; kingdom Viridiplantae; phylum Streptophyta; class Magnoliopsida; order Poales; family Poaceae; genus Triticum; species Triticum urartu. Next base: position 51,222,812 of record NC_053027.1, read on the forward strand.
TTTAAAACAGTACCAATACAAGTAGCACAACATCTCAAAGCACACTGCACAATCATGTGGATGAAGGCATGTACTGACCTTTCATGAGATGACCAACATAAAATACGAATCTACCAACACGAATAGAAAATCCAATCAAGTTTTGCGCAGTTGCACTGAAATCAAGCAAAGTTGCCGGTGTGACATTAAAGTTCTCTATAGCAACAAGTTGAATAGATATCCCTGTTTTAAGAGGCAAAAAAGAAAACAATTACTGGCCAATAAAGGAGGATGAAACATGCGGCCACAAAAAGAAGCATCTACCTTATCTTGATGGAAAACAAAGTATAGGACATTAGCATTCCTAAAACGGTTGCATTGATTCATATTAACAGAGAAATTCTTTTAAAACAGATCAGTAGTTAATTCTGAGATTAACAACAGCAAAATAGCTGCATGGGACATGCCAGCACCATGTGCGTCCACACGTATAAATGGGTGATGCAGAGTATGTAGCCAAGCAGCATATATGCGCTGGTCCCATATTTGTTCTCTTTGAACCTTCTTCCTATGTGAGGGCAGCAAATCTAGTCGTGCACAAACTACCCGACCCCCAGTTTCTTTCCCTTTTCAACAAAGAGATCGGTTCCTTACAGATGTGTGTACTGGGTTACCCCCCCCTTTTTCCCTTTTCGACCTACAAAGCGGCTGGATAGCCAGTCTATACTATTTTCCGTCCCTCCTTTCCTCATTGAACCACGCCCTAGATTCTTGCTCCAGCCCACCGCACCCTTCTTTCCTCTTTGAACCAAGACCTAGATTCGACTACAGATCGAAAAAGATCCACATGCAGCTAGAGCAACGACGGTTTCAAATAAACTTATACCTTAGGGTCGTCGGGATGTGGCAAGACGTGCGGCGGGAGGCCGGATCTGCCCACACTACATACGGCAGCGAGGAAGAAGGGGTCGGTGGCCCTCCCGCACAGGCGCTGGGTGAAAGAGAACAGCGCAGCCAGCAGTGGATTGCCTCCCTTGCCGAAGGCGATAGAGTGAACGTTGCACCTCCTCCCCTTCCCGGTGCGACGGGATACGGATGCCTCCTTCACCAGCTGTGAGGGGGGAGAGAGAGACAAGAGGCCAACACAGTCTTGTTTAGATCTGGTGAAGAGAGGGTGAGAGACTGTGAATACTAGTCGTCAACCCATGCATTCGCACGGGCTAGTATAAAATATATTTTTATATGGTATGTCTATCTATTATAGTTTTACGTTCTATTGCTTGCATAACATAGAGGTAATAAAAATATGTGAAAATTGGAAAATTGTACCATAAATATTGTGGTATTTATAAACATTATAGTAGCGGCTCTATTTTAGTTCGGTTAACCAACAAAAATCTTTTATTTCTATTAGCAGGACACTTGGACACAAAATTGTATTCTAGTTAAACACTTCGCAATTTAGTTATATATTGAAATTCTAAAACCGGTCGTGTTGACATCTTCATGAGGGTTACAATTAAGAGAGCTGAAATTTCGTATCCTTGAACACATGTGTCCGTGCATGTTAAGTTGTGTCTTGTTTGTCTACAGTTGTAATTAATCTTAGTAGGAATCTTACTTCTTACAAATTTAAGCTTTGAGTTCTCTTTAAAACTAAATTTCCATGAGTTAAAATCGGTATGTCTGGAGGCGTGGGATGGTTTGAAGTCAAATATAATAATACACAAAATATTTTCAAATAAATTATTGAGACACAACAATATTCGACTAAAAAAGGACTCCACAATATTTTTCTACAAAAAAACCCACAAATATTCTACAATATTATTAGCATATATATAACATTGGTTACTCGAACTTAGGTTGGCATTATAGTGGATGCGTATTTGTATCTTGACTATTGCAGATTGGATAAAAAACAGTTTCAAATTTATGCAAAACCATGTAAAATTCTAAATTATTTATTTGGAAAAGAAAGTGACACATTGGAATAAACATTCTCTCTCTTCATAGTATGATACGCAAAAGTGCTATGATAGTTCTAAATAATTAATATACTATCTATAAGTAAGCTTTGGGCCCATTATATTTGCATGATCTACAAAGAGCATAGTCAACAGTAAAAGACAGGCAAGAACACGAAGACATACTTTTCAGTCATACATGGTTCGATACAATTAATGGTCGAGACGTGGTACCAAACAATGGCTGAAAATGCCACTCGAAATACCGAAAAAGCTTTATTGAAACATAATCCTGTTTAAAAATTAAAACTTTAAATCATTCGATGAATCGAATAGGGCCCTGGATGTTATTATTCACAAAAACAAAAGCTTGTAGAAGGATTTATGAATGAATCAGAAAATGCTCAAAATAGTAGCTCCAAGTGATAATTTAACGCGGCACGCGTCTGTTATTCCCTAAACATCTTATATCATCTTTATGACATCTTAAAAATATCATCTCTAGTTATATATGTTTTGTGTTAATTGTTCTCTCAGTATTCGAGAATGGATATATGAAAGATATATTTTTAAGGATTTAGACAAAAGTATATTTTTGTACTTGTAGGTGGTGCAGAACTATGGTCATAAGGGATTTTGATTTGGCCAGCCTTACCTACCTTGACTCCTTAAAGTAGCGCAGAATAACCCATGCTAAAAAGCAGTGCAGAATTAAGGTCAGACTCTTCTTTGCATTCCTACAACAAATGTCCGAGACATAAGATATGAAATTTGAAGCTTTGGAACTGAGGAAAATTACTATAAAGAATTGATAAATAATGCAGACCACGCTTTTATTCTGGGTCTGATAAGATACACTATCATTTATTATTTGTAAGCACTTACATTTGCTCGATCAGTTGTACTTGCCTGGCAGAATTATCTTTTTTTGCACAGCTACCAAATAAAATTGATTCAAATCTAAATTGAGCATCTCATATGAACTCTTTTCTCAATGTCATGCTAACTGCTAGTTGCGTATGTGCCTGTATATTGTACAAATAATGTCTTAACAACTGCTTCATGGACCGTGGCATAGCTCCTGCGCAGCTATTATCTTCTGGATCCACCTATTGCTGAAAGTAAATATGCTTTCACCGTTAAGTACTGGAAACCGAGGACATTTTACGTCCCTGCTTTTCTCCCTTTCATGGACATCATATTCTTCTTATCTTGCATCAAGAATTCAAGATGTTTCTTTCTGCGCTTCCATTAGAACACTCATCGACCATGAAAGCAAGTTCCGATATAGGGGATGCTTATGTGCAGATTTTAAAACCATCATAGATGGAAACACATCAAGGTTAAATTAACTAACACCTTAGCAAGCATAGATAAATTTGGACAAAAGGGAGCTAGTCACTAAGAAGTGGGAGGGAACTGAAGCTAACCAAAAGGAGATCCTGATCATGGCTTCAAAGGATGTGGACATCTGTGTCTAATTTCACATGAACCTGCAATGAACATACTTACGTACACACATCAAACCTTGTGAGTGACGATCCCAATGTTACTACCAACCTAAAACAACAAAGAAAAGAATCAAAGGACAGTTATGGAGATATGATGGTCTGCACTCTACACCTCGGCGAACAACCGCATCTACTGCAGTTGGTTCGTTTCGTAGCTAATTGGTGGAGGATTACTTATTATTTGATACTAATCAACTACCATTGGTACTCCTCATCTACGGGAGCAAAAATGTATTCTTGTTCTTCGCATGATTTAACGCTGGCTGAGAAAAAAATAAGATCTGTGTAAGCTGCACATCCTTGATTGGATCGTACCTTTTTATAATTTCAATTCTACCATGGTTGAAAGATTAAAATTGAAAACGGCCGGAGCACGCGGCAAGCCAGATGGGTTCCTGTATGGTTCAGCCGAGGGTACGCTGATGACTTGCGGCGGCGCAACAGTTTTGGCAGAGTTTTATTTTCATAGATTTCTTTTGTTGCCGACATAGAGGAAGGAGAAGAGTCGTGAGAGATAAGGAGTCCATATCGTTTTTTTGACATGTGAGTCCATATCTACTACCACGAACTACATCTAATATAGTCTACAAAATATAGAAATCCATCCAAGATTTTTTGTTAGCTGGGAGAGCAATACGCTCCATCCAAGAATATTTTAGTTGGGAGAGAAGAGTCGTGAGAGGTAAGGAGAAGGCTGAGCTGAGTCCATATCTTTTTTTTGACATGTGACCATCTCTACTACTACGTACTACCTCTAATGTAGTTTAAAAAATATATAACTCCATCCAAGATTAATTTTCTTGAGTTGGAGCAATACGCTCCATCCAAGATAATTTTTTTAAAGTTGGGATTGCAGTACGTGGTGATTATATTTGTCATACATGCTAGAGCCAAGATAGCATGTAGGTCGTTATAACTCTTGGCCCCATAGGTGGACGTTTTTTTATTTCACTTGGAAAAAATCGGATGATCTACACCGTAATAATTCGGTCCCACACTAGATAAACGGCTCCTGATTTCTAATTAATATGGTAATTTCTTGGGAGTCTGTACTTATTATTTGATACTAATTAACTGCCATTGGTACTCCTCATCTACGGGAGCAAAAATGTATTCTTGTTCTTCGTATGATTTAACGCTGGCTGAGAGAAAAATGAGATCTGTGTAAGCTGTACATCCTTGATTGGATTGTACCTTTTTATAATTTCAATTCTACCATGGTTGAAAGATTAAAATTGAAAACGGCCGGAGCACGCGGCAAGCCAGATGGTTTCCTGTATGGTTCAGCCGAGGGTACGCTGATGACTTGCGGCGGCGCAACAGTTTTGGCAGAGTTTTATTTTCATAGATTTCTTTTGTTGCCGACATAGAGGAAGAAGAAGAGTCGTGAGAGATAAAGAGTCCCTATCTTTTTTTTGACATGTGAGTCCATATCTACTACCACGAACTACATCTAATATAGTCTACAAAATATAGAAATCCATCCAAGATTTTTTGTTAGCTGGGAGAGCAATACGCTCTATCCAAGAATTTTTTAGTTGGGAGAGAAGAGTCATGAGAGGTAAGGAGAAGGCTGAGCTGAGTCCATATCTTTTCTTTGACATGTGACCATCTCTACTTCTACGTACTACCTCTAATGTAGTTTAAAAAATATATAACTCCATCCAAGATTAATTTTCTTGAGTTGGAGCAATACACTCCATCCAAGATAATTGTTTTAAAGTTGGGATTGCAGTACGTGGTGATTATATTTGTCATACATGCTAGAGCCAAGATAGCACGTAGGTCGTTATAACTCTTGGGCCCATAGGTGGACTTTTTTTATTTCACTTGGAAAAAATCGGATGATCTACACCGTAATAATTCGGTCCCACACCAGATAAACGGCTCCTAATTTCTAATTAACGTGGTAATTTCTTGGGAGTCTGTAATTAGTATATAGATAGATAGATAGATAGATAGATAGATAGATAGATAGATAGATAGATAGATAGATATAGATATAGATATAGATATAGATATAGATTGTCGTGGTATTCTCACGGGGGGGTAAGACGACATATGCCACAAGGTGGCTTCGTGTGAGGGCAAGACTGCTGCCGGAATATCCAGGGACGGGTATGCGAGTAGCACGCGCTAGTTTACCCAGTTCGGGGCTCTCCGGAGAGATAACACCCCTACTCCTGCATGTCTGAATATATATGGTATATCTGATACAGAGTGCTCCTGGAGCTGTATCTGAGATCAGTGCCAAGTGCATCTGATCTCGTATATATGCATATGAGCATAGGTGTGTGTGGCCGCATGTGCCTGAGCATGCATGCGTGAGTGTGTGTGTGTGTGTGTGTGTGTGTGTGTCCATCCCCTGATGGATGGATGTGTGCCTATATATATAGGAGTTGGCATGGGTGGTAGTGGCTTTGGTTGTAAGCTACCTTGAGTAGCTTACAAGGCTGGCTATGTAGGCATGGTAACTAGCTAGCTAGTGGCATGGTGCATGTCATGCTTGTCCCCTAGGGTACTTTATAAATCAGTACCCAGGGGACACGGTACACTGTAGATGATGTCGCGGTACGGTCGTCCCGTCGATTTCTTGTCGGTGTCGGGTCAGGCTGCAGTCGGCTTCGGGCAGTCGGCTGGTTGGAGCAGTCGGCAGCCAGCAGCCGGCCGGGGTGGCCGGACAGTCGGCAGTCAGCAGCCGACCTGGGTGGCCGGGTAGTCGGCAGTCAGCAGCCGGCCTAGGTGGCCGGGCAGTCGGCAGTCAGCAGCCAGCCTGGGGGAGCAGTCAGCAGCCAGCAGCCGGCCTAGTAGTCAGACTGAGGGGCTTTGCTAGCCCCGATGTCTTGATTTATTGTCTCGCCGTCTTCGGGGTATCCGTGTCCAATTACTCCGACAGTAGCCCCCAAGCCTTCGGGCAAATTGGCAAAGTTGGGCGGAGGTTTTTGCAAGTGTTCATGGAAATGATCATGAAAAAAGACAAAGTTAGTCCACGCAGATATATCAAATGTTTGCTTTTTAGCATTGCAAGTTTTATCCGGAGGGTGCCGACTCGGTTTCGCCCGAGCCCCCTTAATCTTTTTCGTGTTCCCTCCTCTTTTTGGTTTGTGCTCTTGCTTGCCGGACAACCGCTCTGCGGTCTGTGGCTGAGAGTAGGCCGTGAAGTGGAGTGTACAGTACTCAGAGTCTGGGAGCAGATTCAACCGAGTAGATACTTGTAAAGGAAACGACCGGGTCGCCCGAACCGTTTTTCTTCCCGGACGTTTTTCGTGTGGGTGGCCTCCAGCGTTCACTCTTGCTAGCCGGACAGCCGCTCTGTGGTTTGTGACTAAGAGTGGGCCTTTGGTACCACGCACGCTACTAAGCCGTCTGCGGGAACTAACGTCTCAGGCCAAGCGGCCAGCCCCCGGGCCAACTCTGGCTGGCGCCGGGGCGAACAATGATGCAACTGTAATAAAATGCAGAGAGAGCCCCCGAGCATCGCTCGGGGTTATCCATGCTTGCGTGGTGAAAAAAACATGCGGGTGAGGAGTTCACATTGGTTTTCGCGTAGACGAGGCGGAGTTTGCCGAAGACAGTCGGCGCAGCTCGGCGCTCGCGGAGTGCGCCGGCACACCCAATGGGTGTAGCCTTCGAGCCCCCGGGTGCTCGAAGGAGGGTCTCGGCTGGTCAGGCTCGACCGGCCAGGCGGCAAGGCATCTTGCAGCGCCCTTTTTCTTCTTTTTCTCTTTTGCCGGCTGCTGGCAACCGGACAAAACTCTTCTCTTATTTGGAATCTTCCGTGGGAGTGCGCCAGCGCACCCACTGGGTGTAGCCTCCGAGATTCAGGCCAACTGCTGAGCAGTCGGGCCGGATCTGTCGGCAACTACTCTATCTTCTTCTTCGCGGGGGCGCGTCAGCGCACCCGCCAGGTGTAGCCCCCGAGATCCGGGCCGACTGCTAAGCAGTCGGGCCAGATCTCCCGGCTACTACTTGGCAGAATAGTGTCGCAGGCGGACGAACGACCTTCTCCTTTTCTTCATTTGCGCCGACTGCGAACAATCGGACACAGCTGTTTTTCTTCTGCCGGCTGTGAGCAGCCGGACGCATTTTTTTTCTTTTCTCCTTGGCCACTACTCACTTTTCTCCGCCCGGTATTTTTTTCAGCAACGGGCCTCCTTCCTTCTCTGTTTCTCCAGCCGGGCCGCTTCCGCATGAGCAGTCGGCCGCAGCTGCTGATGCCGAGTAGCGGGAGCTGGGCAGGCGGCGGGCGGCCGGGCGGTAGCCGGACGGGCAACGGGCGGAGCAGGCGGCTGGGCGGCAACCGGACGGGTGGCGGATGAAGTCGGCAGTCGGCCGAGGTCGCTGGGAAGAGGCTGCAGCCGGCATGCCGCAGGACGCATTCAGCGGGCAGCTGGCGCGGGCGGTCGGAGGCGGAGCGACGCGAGGCAGGAGCACAGGCGTGGTGCGGCTGGAGCTGGCACAGTGCGCGAAGCCGGATGAAGGCGAGGCGGCTTGCGGAGGAGGAGGCGGACCGGGGGCCGGCGTGCTGTTGGAGCCGGCCAGCGCAGTGGGCGGAGCAGGCGGGCTGTGGTGACCCGGCGCGCATGGAGGCGCCGGCTGCTGGGTGGTGTGGCGCAGGTGGAGCGGAGCAGCAGACCTGGGCAGGTCGCGCGCGGGCGCGGACAGAGGATCGGCCGGCTGGCACGGGAAGGCAGCCGAGCGGAGCAGTGCAGTGGCCGGCGCGTAGGGGCGGGACGTGAGTGGGCGGATCGAAGCGGAGGCGAGCCAGCGCGGCTGCGTGCTCGCGCGGGCAGAGAAGAGCGGACGCGAGCCTGTACCTATGGCCATTATCTGACCATTATACACACACACGATCCGACTCGTATCCGGCAAGTGTATGGGCATCATTTAGAAAATATCTGGGCATAGTGTCTAACTATTATCTGAGAGATTTTTGGGTAGTGTATGGCCATTGTACGAGCTTTATCTGGCTAGTGTACAGGGCGTACCCGACTTGGGTGTTTGGCTAATGGTTTGACTTGCATCTAGCTAGCTTGTATAGATGGGATATGGAGTGGAAAATGCGCGCTTCGGCCGGAGCAAGGCACAACGCGGAGGGGAGCAGACGCGAGCGACGCGGCACGGCGCGCGCACAGATGCGGCCCAACGGTGGTGATGACGAAGGTGGCAAGGCCGACGACGAGGACGCGCCGTCCCGTGCAGCCGCTCCGGGGGCAGGTCGAAGTCGAACCCCCGAGCGCTACCGGAGAGGCGATGCGACGCCGCGGCGGTGATGACGAAGATGGTCCCGCCCGGACTACGTAACCAGCAGCAACGCGGTAGCATAGTACCGCCCCACGGTGGACGCCAAATGTCATGGTATTCTCACGGGGGTGCAAGACGACATATGCCACAAGGTGGCTTCGCGTGAGGGCAAGACTGCTGCCAGAATATTCAGGGACGGGTATGCGAGTAGCACGCGCTAGTTTACCCAGGTTCAGGGCTCTCCGGAGAGATAACACCCCTACTCCTGCATGTCTGAGTATATATGGTATATTTGGTACAGAGTGCTCCTGGAGCTGTATCTGAGATCAGTGCCAAGTGCATCTGATCTCGTATATATGCATATGAGCATAGGTGTGTGTGGCCGCATGTGCCTGAGCATGCATGCGTGAGTGTGTGTGTGTGTGTGTCCATCCCCTGATGAATGGATGTGTGCCTATATATATAGGAGTTGGCATGGGTGGTAGTGGCTTTGGTTGTAAGTTACCTTGGGTAGCTTACAAGGCAAGCTATGTAGGCATGGTAGCTAGCTAGCTAGTGGCATGGTGCATGTCATGCTTGTCCCTTGGGGTACTTTATAAATCAGTACCCAGGGGACATGGTACACTGTAGATGACGTCGCGGTACGGTCGTTCCGTCGGTGTCTTGTCGGTGTTGGGTCAGGCTGCAGTCAGCTTCGGGCAGTCGGCTGGTTGGAGCAGTCGGCAGCCAGCAGCCGGCCGGGGTGGCCAGACAGTCGGCAGTCAGCAGCCGGCCTGGGTGGCCGGGCAGTCGGCAGTCAGCTGGCGGCCTCGGTGGCCGGGCAGTCCGCAGTCAGCAGCCGGCCTGGGGGAGCAGTCAGCAGCCTGCAGCCGGCCGGGGTGGCCGGGCAGTCGGCAGTCAGCAGCCAGCCTGGGTGGCCGGGCAGTCGGCAGTCAGCAGCCATCAGCCGGCCGAGTAGTCGGACTGAGGGGCTTTGCTAGCCCCGATGTCTTGATTTATTGTCTCGCCATCTTCGGGGTATCCATGTCCAATTACTCCGACAATAATATTATCTAGGAGTTTAGTAGCTTCTCCTAAAGTGATTTCCATAAAAGTGCCTCCCGCGTCGGAATCTAAAAGATTTCTAGAAGCAAAATTCAATCCAGCATAAAAAATTTGTATGATCATCCATAAATTTAATCCATGAGTAGGACAATTACGTATCATTAATTTCATCCTCCCCCAAGCTTGTGCAACATGCTCATGATCAAGTTGCTTAAAATTCATAATATCGTTTCTAAGAGAGATGATCTTAACGGGAGGAAAATACTTAGAGACAAAAGCATCTTTGCACTTATTCCATGAATCAATACTATTTTTAGGCAAAGACGAAAACCAAGTTTGAGCATGATCTCTAAGCAAAAAGGGAAATATTTTCAATTTAACAATATCATTATCCACATCTTTCTTCTTTTGCATATCACACAAATCAATAAATTTGTTTAGATGTGTAGCAGCATCTTCACTAGGAAGGCCAGAGAATTGATCTTTCATGACAAAATTTAGTAAAGCGGCATTAATTTCACAAGATTCAGCATCGGTAATAGGAGCAATCGGAGTGCTAAGAAAATCATTGTTGTTGGTATTGGAAAAATCACACAATTTAGTATTGTCTTGAGCCATCGTGACAAACAGTCCAACACACAAGCACACAAGAAGCAAGAAAAAGGGCGAACGAAAAAGAGGGCGAATAAAACGGCAAACGAGAAGTGGGGGAGAGGAAAGCGAGAGGCAAATAATGTAATGTAATGCGAGGGATAAGAGTTTGTGATGGGTACTTGGTATGTCTTGACTTGTGCGTAGATCTCCCTGGCAAGGGCGCCAGAAATGTCTTGTTGACGGGAGATCAAATCTTGACTTGACTTGGTGTAACCTCCCCGGCAACGGCGCCAGAAATCCTTCTTGCTACCTTTTGAGCATGCGTTGGTTTTCCCTTGAGGAGGAAAGGGTGATGCAGCAAAGTAGCGTAAGTATTTCCCTCAGTTTTTGAGAATCAATGTATCAATCCAGTAGGAGGTAACACGCAAGTCCCTAGTACCTGCACAAACAAACAAGAACCTCACAACCAACATGATAAAGGGGTTGTCAATCCCTTCACGTCACTTACGAAAGTGAGATCTGATAGAGATAATAAGATAATTTTTTTGGTATTTTTATTGTATAGATTGCAAAATAAAGATTGCAAAATAAACAACAATAGAAATAGCAAGTAAATAGGAAAGTAATACGATGGAAAATAGAACCGGGGGCCATAGGTTTCACTAGTGGCTTCTCTCAAGATAGCAAATTCTATGGTGGGTGAACAAATTACTGTCGAGCAATTGATAGAAAAGCGCATGGTTATGAGAATATCTAGGCATGATCATGTATATAGGCATCACGTCCGCGACAAGTAGACCGAAATGATTCTGCAACTACTACTATTACTCCACACATCAACCGCTATCCATTATGCATCTAGAGTATTAAGTTCATAAGAACAGGGTAACACATTAGGCAAGATGACATGATGTAGAGGGATAAACTCAAGAAATATGATATAAACCCCATCTTTTTATCCTCGATGGCAATAACACAATGTGTGCCTTGCTGCCCCTGCTGTCACTGGGAAAGGTCACTGCAAGATTGAACCCAAAGCTAAGCACTTCTCCCATTACAAGAAAGATCAATCTAGTAGGCCAAACCAAACTGATAATTCGAAGAGACTCGCAAAGATATTAAATCATGCATAAAAGAGTTCAAAGAAAAATCAAATATTATTCATAGATAATCTTGACAATAAATTCACAATTCATCGGATCTCGACAAACACACCGCAAAAGGAATTACATCGAATAGATCTCCAAGAGAATCGAGGAGAACTTTGTATTAAGATCCAAAGAGAGGCCATCTAGCTAATAACTATGGACCCGAAGGTCTGTGGTAAACTACTCACACATCATCGGAGAGGCTATGGTGTTGATGTAGAAGCCCTCCATGATCGATTCCCCCTCCGGCGGAGCACCGGAAAAGGCCCCAAGATGGGATCTCATGGGTATAGAAGGTTGCGGCGGTGGAAATATGGTTTCCTGGTGCTCTCGGATGTTTTCGGGGTATATGAGTAGGTCGGCGGAGCTACGAGGAGACCACGAGGGTGGGGGCGTGCCTACCCCCCTGGGCGCGCCCTCCTACCTCGTGGTCGCCTCGGTTCTTCCTTGACGTCCACTCCAAGTCTACAGGATTGCGTTTGTTTCAAAAATAACTCTCCCGAAGGTTTCATTCCGTTTGATATTCCTTTTCTACGGAACACTGAAATAGGCAAAAAACAGCAATTTGCACTGGCCTTTGGTTAGTAGGTTAGTCCCAAAAATAATATGGAAAGGTATATTAAAGCCCATTAAACATCCAAAACAGATAATATAATAGCATGAAACAATCAAAAATTATAGATACGTTGGAGACGTATCACCTACATGGGCCATAGGGGAGAGGGGAGGCAGCCCACAATGGGTGGCCGCGCCCCCCTCCCATAGGGAGTCTGACTTGGACTAGGGGAGGGGGCGCCCCTATTTTATTCTCCTCTTCCCTCTCACTTCCCTCTTTCCCCCTCCATGAGAAGGAAGAAGGGGGGTGCTACCTCTTGAGCATGCGTTGGTTTTCCCTTGAAGAGGAAAGGGTGATGCAGCAAAGTAGCGTAAGTATTTCCCTTAGTTTTTGAGAACCAAGGTATCAATCCAATAGGAGATAACACACAAGTCACCTAGTACCTGCACAAACAATCGAGCACCTCACAACCAACGCGATAAAGGGGTTGTCAATCCCTTCACGGTCACTTGCAAAAGTGAGATCTGATAAAGATAGTAAGATAAATATTTTTGGTATTTTTGTGGTATAGATTGGAAAGTAAAGATTGCAAAATAGTAAATGAGATGTGATGTAAATAAGGAGATGCAATACAATAAGAAAGAGACCCGGGGACCATAGGTTTCACTAGTGGCTTCTCTCATGATAGCAAGTATTATGGTGGGTGAACAAATTACTGCTGAGCAATTGATAGAAGAGCGCATAGTTATGAGAGTATCTAGGCAATGATTATGAACATAGGCATCACGTCTGTGTTAAGTAGACCAAAACGATTCTGCATCTACTACTGTTACTCCACACATCGACCGCTATCCAGCATGCATCTAGAGTATTAAGTTCATAAGAACAGAGTAACGCTTTAAGCAAGATGACATGATGTAGAGGGATAAACTCATGCCATATGATATAAAACCCATCTTTTTATCCTCGATGTGAACAATACAATATGTGCCTTGCTGCCCCTACTGTCACTGGGAAAGGACACCGCAAGATTGAACCCAAAGCTAAGCACTTCTCCCATTGCAAGAAAGATCAATCTAGTAGGCCAAACTAAACCGATAATTCGAAGAGACTTGCAAAGATATCAAATCATGCATATAAGAATTCAGATAAGAACCAAATATTGTTCATAGATAAACTTGATCATAAATCCACAATTCATCGGATCTCGGCAAACACACCGCAAAGAGTACTACATCGAATAGATCTCCAAGAACATCGAGGAGAACTTTGTATTGAGAACCAAAGAGGGAGAAGAATCCATATAGCTAATAAATATGGACCTGAAGGTCTGTGGTAAACTACTCACACATCATCGGAGAGGCTATGGTGTTGATGTAGAAGCCCTCCGTGATCGAATCCCCCTCCGGCATATCATTGGAAAAGGCCCTAGATGGGATCTCACGGGTACAGAAGGTAGTGGCGATGGAAAAGTGGTTTCTTGGCTCTCCCTGATGTTTTTAGGGTATAAGAGTATATATAGGCGAAAGAAGTATGTCGGTGGAGCTCTGTGGGGCCCACGAGGGTGTGGAGCATGCCTACCCCCATGGGCGCACCCTCCTATCTCATGGAAGCTTCGCAGAGTTCCAGACTTCCACTGCAAGTCTCCTGGTTTGCGTTTGTTCCAAGAAAGATCCTCGCGAAGGTTTCGTTCCGTTTGGATTCCGTTTGATATTCCTTTTCTACAAAACACTGAAATAGGCAAAAAAACAGAAACTGGCACTGGGCCTCCGGTTAATAGGTTAGTTCCAAAAATAATATAAAAGAGCATATTAAAGCCCATTAAACATCCAAAACATATAATATAATAGAATGGAACAATCAAAAATTATAGATACGTTGGAGACGTGTATCAAGCATCCCCAAGCTTAATTCCTGCTCGTCCTCGAGTAGGTAAATGATAAAAACAGAATTTTTGAGATGGAATGCTACCTAACATAATTTTCAATGTAATTTTCTTTATTGTGGCATGAATGTTTAGATCCAAAAGATTCTAGAAAAAAGTGTAATATTGACATAAAAACAATAATACTTCAAGCATACTAACCAAGCAATTATGTCTTCTCAAAATAACATAGCCAAAGAAAGCTCATACCTACAAAATCATATAGTTTGGCCATGCTTCATTTTCATCACACAAAATGCTTCCATCATGCACAACCCCGATGACAAGCCAAGCAATTTTTTCATACTTAGCCTTTTCAAAATTTTCAACTTTCACGCAATATATGAGCACGAGCCATGGACATAGCACTATAGGTTGGATAGAATGGTGGTTGTGGAGAAGACAAAAGGGAGGAAGATAGTCTCACATCAACTAGGCATATCAATGGGCTATGGAGATGCCCATCAATAGATATCAATGTGAGTGAGTAGGGATTGCCATGCAACGGATGCACTAGAGATATAAGTGTATGAAAGCTCAACAAAAGTAACTAAGTGGCTGTGCATCCAACTTGCTTGCTCATGAAGACCTAGGGCAATTTGAGGAAGCCCATCATTGGAATATACAAGCCAAGTTCTATAATGAAAAATTCCCACTAGTATATCATGAAGATCATGGTGCTACTTTGAAGCACAAGTGTGGAAAAAGGATAGTAACATTGCCCCTTCTCTCTTTTTCTCTCATTTTTTTGTTTGGGCCTTCTCTTATTTTTTATGGCCTCTTTTTTTCGTCCGGAGTCTCATTCCGACTTGTGGGGGAATCATAGTCTCCATCATCCTTTCCTCACATGGGACAATGCTCTAATAATGAAGATAATCACACTTTTATTTACTTACAACTCAAGAATTACAACTCGATACTTAGAACAAAATATGACTCTATGTGAATGCCTCCGGCGGTGTACCGGGATGTGCAATGAATCAAGAGTGACATGTATAAAAAATTATCAATGGTGACCATGCCACAAATACAATGTCAACTACATGATCATGCAAAGCAATATGACTATGATGAAGCGTGTCATAATAAATGGAACGGTGGAAAGTTGCGTGGAAATATCTCGGAATGGCTATGGAAATGCCATAATAGGTAGGTATGGTGGCTGTTTTGAGGAAGGTAAATGATGGGTTTATGGTACCGGCGAAAGTTGCGTGGCATAAGAGAGGCTAGCAATGGTGGAAGGGTGAGAGTGCGTATAATCCATGGACTCAACATTAGTCATAAAGAACTCGCATACTTATTGAAAAAATCTACAAGTCATCAAAACCAAGCACTACCCGCATGCTCCTAGGGGGATAGATTGGTAGGAAAAGACCATCGCTCGTCCCCGACCGCCACTCATAAGGAAGGCAATCAAAGAACACCTCATGCTTCAAATTTGTCACACAACGGTTACCATACTTGCATGCTATGGGACTTGCCAAACTCAACACAAGTATTTATGAATTTCAAATTACTCAACTAGCACGACTCTAATATCACCATCTTTATATCTCAAAACAATTATCAAGTATTAAACTATTCAGTGCACTCTATATGAAAGTTTTTATTATACCCATCTTGAATGCCCATCATATTAGGACTAATTTTATAACCAAAGCAAATTGCCATTTTGTTCTAAAAGACTCTCAAAATAATATAAGTGAAGCATGAGAGATCAATAATTTCTATAAAATAAAACCACCACCGTGCTCTAAAAACATATAAGTGAAGCACTAGAGCAAAATTATCTAGCTCCAAAGATATAAGTGAAGCACCTAGAGTATTCTAATAAATTCCGATTCATGTGTGTCTCTCCCAAAAGGTGTGCACAACAAGTATGATTGTGGTAAACTAAAAAGCAAAGACTCAAATCATACAAGACGATCCAAGCAAAACCCGTATCATGTGGTGAATAAAAATATAGCCTCAAGTAAAGTTACCGATAGACGAAGACGAAATAGGGGATGCCTTCCGGGGCATCCCCAAGCTTAGGCTTTTAGTTGTCCTTGAATTTTATACCTTGGGGTGCCTTGGGCATACCCAAGCTTAGGCTCTTTCCACTCCTTGTTCCAAAATCCATCAAATCTTTACCCAAAAACTTGAAAACTTCACAACACAAAACTCAACAGAAAATCTCATGAGCCCGTTAGTATAAGAATACAAACCACCACTTTAATGTACTGTAATTAACTCATTCTTTATTTAGATTTGTGTTAAACCTACTGTATTCCAACTTCTCTATGGTTTATAAACTCTTTTACTAGCCATAGATTCATCAAAATAAGCAAACAACACACGAAAAAAAGAATCTGTCCAAACAGAACAGTCTGTAGCAATCTGGAGGTTTCGAATACTTCTGTAACTCCAAAATTCTGAAATAATAGGACGACCTAAATAATTTGTATATTGATCTACTGCAGTTGGTATTTTATCGTTCTCTGGTAAAAAATGAAAATTATTTTTGTGAGCGCATACTTTCTGTTTTTTCAGCAAGATTAAACAATAATCACCTAAGAAGATCCTAAAGGCCTTACTTGGCACAAACACTAATTAAAACATAAAAAACACAATCATAACAGAGGCTAGATAAATTATTTATTACTAAACAGGAACAAAATGTAAAGAACAAAAATAAAATTGGGTTGCCTCCCAACAAGCGCTATCGTTTAACGCCCCTAGCTAGGCATAAAGGCAAGAATAAATCTAGGTATTGCCATCTTTGGTGTTTATCTTTTTAACGGAGTTATGCTCGGATCCAGGAGGTTCCTTACGTTTTACTTCAAGCTCGGAGATTTTTAGATCTAGAGCATCCAACTGCTTATTGCAAAGAGTGATCAACGTATTCATATGGTGAAGGTTCCCACCAACATTTTTAAGAGGCTCAATAGATTTTTGCAACGCATAATTTCTCTAAAATTTGGGTTCCTTCTTGAGTAAGATGTAGTTCCTTTTGTGGGGGAAGCACTCCTACTATTCCCTCTATAATTTCATAATCAATATTGGGATCAATTTCCATAAAATCCCCTTTAGCGGCAAAATCCAAGAGTTGTCTATGGGATATGGTTAGTCCAACATAAAAATTACGAAGTAAAATCTTGAAATCTCCCCCCATAGTGCAACTACGATAGGATTCTATCATCCTATACCAAGAATCTTTTAAGTTTTCTCCCTGTATTTGTTTGAAGTGAAGAACTTCAAAATCGGGAGACAAAGGAAGGGAGAAAGGGCTAGCCATGACGGCGAAACAAACGATCTAACACACGGACACACAAGAGGCAAGCGAAAAAAAGCAAGCGAAAAAGGGGCAAATAAAACGGCAAAGGTGAAGTGGGGGTGAGGAAAATGAGAGGCAAATGCCAAATAATGTAATGCGAGGGAGAAGAGTTTATGATGGTTACTTGGTATATCTTGACTTGAGCGTAGATCTCCCCGGCAACGACGCCAGAAATCCTTCTTGCTGCCTCTTGAGCCTGCTTTGGTTTTCCCTTGAAGAGGAAAGGGTGATGCAGCAAAGTAGCGTAAGTATTTCCCTCAGTTTTTGAGAACCAAGGTATCAATCCAGTAGGAGACAACACGCAAGTCACCTAGTACCTGCACAAACAATCGAGAACCTCACAACCAACGCGATAAAGGGGTTGTCGGTCCCTTCACGGTCACTTGCAAAAGTGAGATCTGATAAAGATAGTAAGATAAATATTTTTGGTATTTTTGTGGTATAGATTGGAAAGTAAAGATTGCAAAATAGTAAATGAGATGCGATGTAAATAAAGAGATGGGATATAATAAGAAAGAGACCTGGGGACCATAGGTTTAACTAGTGGCTTCTCTCATGACAGCAAGTATTACGGTGGGTGAACAAATTACTGCCAAGCAATTGATAGAAGAGCGCATAGTTATGAGAATATCTTGGCAACGGTTATGAACATAGGCATCACGTCCGTGTTAAGTAGACCAAAACGATTCTGCATCTACTATTACTCCACACATCGACCGCTATCCAGCATGCATCTAGAGTATTAAGTTCATAAGAACAGGGTAACGCTTTAAGCAAGATGACATGATGTAGAGGGATAAACTCAAGCAATATGGTATAAACCCCATCTTTTTATCCTCGATGGCAAGAATACAATACGTGCCTTGCTGCCCCTACTATCACTGGGAAAGGACACCGCAAGATTGAACCCAAAGCTAACCACTTCTCCCATTGCAAGAAAGATCAATCTAGTAGGCCAAACTAAACCGATAATTCGAAGAGACTTGCAAAGATATCAAATCATGCATATAAGAATTTAGAGAAGAACCAAATATTGTTCATAGATAAACTTGATCATAAATCCACAATTCATCGGATCTCGGCAAACACACCGCAAAAACTATTACATCGAATAGATCTCCAAGAACATCGAGGAGAACTTTGTATTGAGAACCAAAGAGAGAGAAGAAGCCATCTAGATAATAACTATGGACCCGAAGGTCTGTGGTAAACTACTCACACATCATCGGAGAGGCTATGGTGTTGATGTAGAAGCCTTCAGTGATTGAATCCCCCTCCGGCAGATCGCCGGGAAAGGCCCTAGATGGGATCTCACGAGTACAGAAGGTTGCGGCGGTGGAAAAGTGGTTTCGTGTCTCTCCCTAATGTTTTTAGGGTATAAGAGTATATATAGGCGAAAGAATTACGTTGGTGGAGCTTCGTGGGGCCCACGAGGGTGGGGGCGCGCCTACCCTCCTAGGCGCGCCCTCCTATCTCGTGGAAGCTTCGCGGAGTTCCAGACTTCCACTCCAAGTCTCCTTGTTTGCGTTTGTTCCAAGAAAGATCCTCGCGAAGGTTTCGTTCCGTTTGGATTCCTTTTGATATTCCTTTTCTACGAAACACTGAAATAGGCAAAAAAACAAAAACTGGCACTAGGCATCCGGTTAATAGGTTAGTCCCAAAAAATAATATAAAATAGCATATTAAAGCCCATTAAGCATCCAAAACTGATAATATAATAACATGGAACAATCAAAAATTATAGATACGTTGGAGGCGTATCATGGGGCATCCTACTAGGACTAGGAGTCCTAGTAGGACTCCTTCCTAGGGCTGGCCTCCTCCCTCTCCCTCCTTTATATACGTGGGCAGGGCTCCCCTTGGAGACACACCAATTGTTCCAAGCCGTGTGCAGCATCTCTCTCCATGGTTTACTCCTCCGGTCATATTCACATAGTACTTAGGTGAAGCCCTGCGCGGATTAGATGACCATCACCGTCACCACGTCGTCATGCTGACAAAACTCTCCCTCGACCCTCTGCTGGATCAAGAGTTCGAGGGACTTCATCGAGCTGAACGTGTGCTAAACTCGGAGGTGATGTACGTTCGGTACTTGATCGGTTGGCTCGCGAAGACGTTCGACTACATGAACCGTGTTAAACTAACGCTTTCGCTTTCAGTCTATGAGGGTACGTGGACACACTCTCCCCGTCTCGTTGCTATGCATCTCCTAGATAGATCTTGCATGATCATAGGAATTGTTTTTGAAATTGCATGCTACATTCTCCAACACCCCTCCCCCCACGGACGACAATGAAATCAAAGTAATCCCTCTACGTTTTTGGCGTTGCATGAAATATTTCCGAACACTCGAAGTATGATCAGTTCATGAAATTTTTACACAGTGCGGACACATGTGATATAATAGGCGTGGCAATTTCTTATATTTTTTAAAGATGCAACAGTATGTGAAAAAAATCCCCCACTATGAATTGTTCTTTGCGGCCAGGGGCCTTCGGGGGCTAGCTATGCCACCAAATCTTGCGTTGGGTCCTCTTACATGTCCGAAGTGTGGTGTCAGGTGCAAACACCTGTCATGCGGCTCCAGAGTGTGACCCCCTTCACAAAAGGCGCTACTGTCGGCACTTGGAGGGGGGAAACGGCTGCGCCGGGTCGACACAAGGGGGATCCGATGGTGGGTTGGGCCCAGACCTTGTTCTGAAATGTTCCTATGGGCTGACCTATCACAACCAAGTGGAAAAGTCTGTTGGTCAAAGGTCATCCGGTGTAAGTCAAAGGCCTAGATCTCTGGGTCAACGGGGCTACGGTAAGGCCGGTTGGGGGCCTTCGGGG
Organism: Triticum urartu; assembly: GCF_003073215.2. Lineage (NCBI taxonomy): Eukaryota > Viridiplantae > Streptophyta > Magnoliopsida > Poales > Poaceae > Triticum > Triticum urartu. The sequence goes on from NC_053027.1 coordinate 51,242,927, forward strand.
GTAGCAATGCCACCAAAACTTGCATTGTGTCTTTATATATATATAAGTGTGATGGACGGTTGAAATAGCCAACGGAGCAACGGGCAGCACACTTCCTTCACAAAACCGAACACGTTCTTTCTCGATAACCAGATACTACCTTGGAGATGGTGTATGTCGGTGTCAAAACCGACGGATATCGGGTAGGGGGTCCCAAACTGTGTGTCTAAGGCGGATGGTAACAGGAGGCAGGGGACACGATGTTTTACTCAGGTTCGGGCCCTCTTGATGGAGGTAAAACCCTACGTCCTGGTTGATTATTCTTGATAATATGAGTAGTACAAGAGTAGATCTACCACGAGATCGGAGAGGCTAAACCATAGAAGCTAGCGTATGGTATGATTGTATGTTGTCCTATGGACTAAAACCCTCCGGTTTATATAGACACCGGAGGGGGCTAGGGTTACACAAGGTCGGTTACAAAGGAGGAGATATACATATCCGTATTGCCTAGCTTGCCTTCCACGCCAAGTAGAGTCCCATCCAGACATGGGACGAAGTCTTCAATCTTGTGTCTTCATGGTCCAATAGTCCGGCCAAAGGATATAGTCCGGCTGTCCGGAGACCCCCTAATCCAGGACTCCCTCAGTAGCCCCCAAACCAGGCTTCAATGACGTAAAGTCTGACACGTAGTATTGTCTTCGGCATTGCAAGGCGGGTTCTTCTCCAAACTTCGATTGTTTGTTAAGTAGTGTCTGGCCCCATAAATGTTGAACCTCTTGGCTTCTGAGCCCAATAAGGGCTATCTTCCACGCGTCGAATGAATGTGAGGAGCCAGGGCGTTTTTACATTCGCCCCCATAGCAAGATAAATAAATTGTCTATTAAAGGGATGTGGATTCTCAGATCCAATCCATATCATCCTCCCCCAGCGAGAATCCATCGGAGCGCGCTTCGGAAAAATCCACTCTAGCATGGCCGACAACCGCAGCTTCTCCTCCCGCCCTCGTAGCCCCAAGCCCGGTGATTGGGAGAGGTGTTCTTTCCCACACAGTCGATTAGTCGAACTGCTGACTAAGGGATTTCTCCCTCCAGCATATATGGTTCTCGTCCGAGCCAGGCTCGCCACCTACAATGGTGGGGAGCAAGCGGAGAGCTTCCCCAGTCCCTCTACGGGGGAGCGGGAATGCCTTGTTCCTTACTTATTAAGGGGACTCGGATTTCCAATTCATCCGTTCCTCCGCGGGCTCCTGGAGTTTTACGGCCTCCAACTGCATAATTTCACCCCTGCTTCCATATTACACATCGCCGGCTATGTTGCCCTCTGTGAGTTATTCCTGGGCTGCGAGGCTCATTTCGAGCTATGGAAAAGGTTATTTTGCCTCATCCCCTGCACACAGAAGGGGTCACTTTATCAAGTGGGTGGAGCCAAAATATGGCGCATCGCCGAAACCGGATACATGTCCGATACTCTGAAGAAGACGTACGAAGACTGGCCTTCGGAATGGTTTTATATGGAGGACGTCCCTCTTCCGGATCCTGTACGGCAGGGTCTTCCTGAGTTCAACAATGCTCCTCTAAAGAAACGCCGAAGTTGGCGCCCACGGAGCCCCTAGGAGGAAGGCAGCGGAGAAGTCCTTTACCTGATGAACCGGATTAAAGCGCTGGCTCAAGCAGGATTGACAGTAATCGAAGTTATGTCAATATGCATAATGCGGGGAGTGCAGCCACTTCAATATTGAGGGCACCCCCTGTGGTGTTTTAACGGAGAAGATGACGCCACCCGTTGCGGGCGTAAGGGTCCGGACAATGCTGCCGCTTTAGCAAAAATGATGTCCGAATTGTTCAAGGGAGAGGAAGAGGAGTTCATCCGCATCAAGCCACGGGATGGATTCTCCATGTACTACCCTCCAAGCTGGGTGAGTTATATCCCCTTACTCCCATTCTTCCTGCATTCTTTGTCGTAAGTACTCACCTTGCCATTTTGCGGCAGGAACTGCAAAAAGCCATAAGGGAGGTCAACAGCCCATCTCCACAATCAGAGGATCCTGACCGGGCCCTCGGTCTCGGACTTGAAGAAGATCCGGACATATTCATGGAGCTGATAGACCAGCAGTTCTATCAATTAAGTTGTGATGACGCCATGGTGGCCATTACGGCCGACTATCCCGGACTGCTTCCTGCATCGCATGTAAGAAAAACCAAAAATCCCAACTCCAAAAACTAGGATCCCCTTGTAGGCACTTCACCTACCATATGCATATGGTGTTTTACAGGGAAGGCATTCGGGACGCCGTGTCGAACCCGCAGCAACTCGCCAACAAGAGGCACCGAGGCCGGGCAGGCCAAAAAGGAAGGCGGTCAGGACGGAGATGCCGGCGCAGAGGTATGACAAAAACCCCGCTCCGTGGTTGTCATCTTTCTCAAAATGTAATGACGTCCATGTTTTTTTAATAGAAAAAACGCTCGTCGGAATATGTCCGGTGAGGCTGCCGATCATGCTTCCACTAGTCGGGCTCCAGGACCGGACATAGAGGCGGAAGCCGACATGGGGCGGATGCCGGATACTCCCCCTACAGAGGATGCGGATAGACTATCCGCTACAAATTCAGAAGTGGAGAGTGCCATGAATCATAGGCGTCGCCAGGCCGTACTCTGTGATGCTTGCTTCTCACCAGAGGTATTTGATGCCTTAAATTCGGGAGAGGCGTATCTTTGTGCTGCTCAAAATGGTCTAGCCAGAGCCACGGACCAATACGTAAGGGATATACGGGTAAGCAAATCTGACGATTATATGTATCAGTAGCCCCTAGGACTTGAAACAGTTAGCAGAACTGATTTAAGGATCATCTATTGTGTAGATTCTTACAGAGAAGAATACTCAACTGTCATAGGAGCTGGAGGAATGCAAGACCCAACTTCGGGTCGCTGTTGCCGCATTGAAGGAACCTAAAAAGTCCCCAGCTGGTAACATTTCTTTTAAAGAATGATAGGTACCATATAGCGTGCGGCATGGCTGCAGATCTAACAATAGATGTTGCAGATGAATCCGGAGAGAATTCGGAGGACCAGCATGTCGTAAGACAGCTAAAGGCTGGCGAACGCGTGCTGATTGAGGTTAGGCGGGAGAAAAAAAATCTCCAAGACGCCAATGCCAAGCTGAGCGTGGAACTAAAAGATGTTCGAGCCCAGCTTGCGGACTCCGAGAAGGAGAATAAGCGGTTCGACGTGGCATTTTCAGTAAGTGCTTGAACGAACCCTTACAAAAGGGGTCGGCGGAGAAGCCGGCTAACAGAGTTATGTCTGCAGGTATGCTGACGGGTCGTCCCGCGAAGGAGATGCCTGGGTCTGCGGGTGATCTTCTATCTGAGCTCTCACAACTGCACGAACAAGTTCGGCAGGTGATGCAAGGTATTGCCCAGGCCTTGTGGCCATCCGTCTCCCTGCCAGAAGGCATTGGAGAGCTTGCGGAGAAGCTCAAGGGAGCACGGCAGCGCTTCCGATTATGGAAGATATCTGCCTGTCGTCAAGGTGCCAGGGAAGCCCAGGCCATGGTGAAGACGCGGTATATCAAGGCTGACCCAAACCACATGGCCGAGGTCGGACCTGTGGGGCCCGATGGTAAAGAGATCCCCGTTAGCTTAGTCTATGGGCAAGTAGAATTAGCCGCAAAGTATTCCCAACAGGATTGTAGGCTAGACCGCCTGTTGGATGGTATAGAAGAGGAATTTAGTTAGTCTACATGACTATGTAATTAAAGTGACATGTATAATGCCTTCTAGCCAGATTGTAAATCATTTGTCATGGCGGACCTTTTCGCTTCAACCTCGGGACCCGATAGTCCGGAGTGTGTCCGAATACCCGCTCAGTTATATAAGAACCGGGGTATGCGTGGAAACCAGGCGTAGGGGTCATTAGTGCTTGAACAGACAAGTACCCAACTAGTTATGTTATATTACATGGGTAGTAAGAAACATCTTCCAGGGAGAATAGTTCCGTTAGGGGTTCCTTTCCCTGGGTACGCATGCCCTAAAGTGCATGTCCGGACTGCGAGCGGAAACGCATGCAAAAACATCTGGGGCCTATATGGAAAATAAATAAAAATCATCTTTTGTTCTCCAACCGAATATTCCCTTAAGAACGCTAGCTTTCGGCTTCACCCAGTCTGAGGTACACATCCGGCTGACCCGGCAGTAACAATCGCAGAGGTGCTCCCCTTATGCCCTAGCCGAATTAACGGGAACGTAGGGCATAAATACAAGAGCCAGGCAACCCAGCTTGGCCAAAACTTAAGTCATATCGATGCATATAATGGCGAAGAAAAGGTACATGCGGAAGAAGAACACATGTGCGGGGCATGAAGCCCAGATAGATAATTAAGCTTCTGTGTAAGAAGCCCCCAGGTATAATGAGCGCGGTTAGCACATCTATAGTGTGAAAGCGAGGCACAAGTTGGCCCTTGAAGGCCTTGAGAAAGAATAAAAGAAAGAAAGAGAAAAAAGACAGATAATGTATATGTGAAAAATGGACAAAGGAACGAGATGAACATAGAGTCCGGTGCTAGGAGTAGAATCTTCGAAGCCTGGCTGCGTTCCATGGGTTCGTCTCAAGTCGATTATTCGATGCATCCCACAGACGGTACGCTCCACCGGTCAGAACTTGGTCAATAATGAAGGGACCTTCCCATTTGGGCTCGAGCTTGGTCTTTTTCTTCTCCGGCAGGCGTAGAACTAACTCGCCGATGTTATAAGTTTTGGCCCGTACTTCTCTGCTTTGGTATCTGCGAGCCTGTTGCTGATAGAATGCGGAACGGGCTTTTGCGACGTCGCGCTCCTCCTCCAGTGTGTCCAGACTGTCCTGCCGATCGAGCTCGGCTTCTCTTTCTTCGTACATGCGCACTCGAGGTGAGTCATGAATTATGTCGCAGGGCAGAACCGCCTCTGCGCCGTACACCATAAAGAAGGGCGTTTATCCGATAGTACGATTCGGAGTGGTCCGCAGCCCCCAGAGTACGGAGTCGAGCTCCTCTACGAAGTGTGTGTTAGACTCCTTTAAGGACCGCACTAGTCTGGGTTTAATGCCGCTCATGATAAGACCATTTGCTCGCTCAACTTGGCCATTTGTTTGTGGGTGATAGACTGAAGCATAATCGAGCTTGATGCCCATGTTGCTGCACCAGAGTTTTACCTCGTCGGCCGTCAAGTTCGTGCTGTTGTCAGGGATGATGCTGTGGGGGACGCCATAACAGTGTACAACCCCAGATATGAAGTCTATCACCGGTCCAGATTTGGCTGTTTTAACAGGTTTGGCTTCTATCCATTTGGTGAATTTATCCACCATGACCAGTAAGTATTTTTTCTTATGGGTTCCCCCTTTAAGGGGTCCAACCATGTCAAGCCCCCAGACCGCGAAGGGCCAGGTAATGGGGATGATTTGGAGGGTGGTGGGTGGCATGTGGCTTTGGTTTGCAAAAAGCTGGCAACCGACGCAGCATTGGACCAAGTCCTGTGCGTCTGCTCGGGCCGTCGGCCAATAAAAACTTGTACGGAAGGCCTTGCTTACAAGGGACCGGGCTGCGGCGTGGTGGCCGCCGAGTCCAGCATGAATTTCTGCCAAAACTTTCCGCCCTTCCACTTCGGAGATGCACCTTTGAAGGACTCCGGTAGTGCTTTTTTTATACAGCTCTCCCTCGTGGACACTGTAGGCTTTGGATCGCCGCACTATGCAGCGTGCCTCATTTTGGTCCTCAGGAAGTTCCTGCCTAGTTAGGTAGGCCAGGAATGGTTCAGTCCACGGGGTGATGATGGCCATTATTACATGGGCTGAAGGTGTTATTTCGGTGGCAGAGCCTCCGATTATGTCAGAGTGTTCGGTATCAGGCATTTTGGCCGGATCCGGACTATTGTTACCGATGTTCCCTTCCCATACCACGGATGGCTTAAACAACCTCTCCAAAAAGATGTTGGGGGACCGCATCGCGTTTTGCGCCAATGCGGGCGAGGATATCCGCCGCTTGATTGTTTTCCCGAGCAACATGGTGAAATTCGAGGCCCTCGAACCGAGCTGACATCTTTAGGACGGTGTTTCGATAGGCCGCCATCTTTGGATCCTTGGCATCGAAGTCACCATTTATTTGGGATATTGCGAGGTTCGAATCCCCACGCACCTCCAGGCATTGAATGCCCATGGAAACTGCCATCCGAAGACCATGTAACAGGGCTTCGTATTCGGCTGCGCTGTTGGAGTCTATATACAGTATCTGCAGTACATATTGAACTGTATCTCCAGTTAGGGACGTCAGGACGACGCCAGCCCCCAGACCAGCCAGCATTTTGGAGCCGTCGAAGTGCATGATCCACTTGGAGCATGCGCCGTACTCTTTAGGGAGTTCGGCTTCCGTCCATTCGGCGACAAAGTCGGCCAATACTTGCGATTTAATGGCTTGCCGAGGTTTGTATGTTATGTCAAACGGGAGGAGCTCAATGGCCCATTTGGCAATCCGGCCCGTGGCGTCGCAGTTGTTTATAATATCATTAAGTGGCACTTCCAAGGCTACTGTAATCGAACACTCTTGAAAGTAGTGTCGCAGCTTCCGGGATGCCATGAATAACGCATAAGCTATCTTTTGATAATGTGGGCACCGTGATTTGCATGGAGTGAGGACAGTGGATACATAATATACCGGCTTTTGAAGAGGGAATTTATGTCCGTCCGCTTCTCGTTCGACGACGAGCACTGCGCTTACAACCTGATGAGTTGCCGCAATGTACAATAGCATTGGTTCGCCGATGTTTGGCATGGCCAGGATTGGGTTGGTTGCCAGTATGGCTTTTATTTCTTCCAATCCGGCTGTGGCAGCGTCCGTCCACTCAAAGTGTTCGGTGCGCCGAAGGAGGCGATAAAGGGGTAATGCCTTTTCTCCTAAGCGAGAGATAAAGTGGCTTAGAGCCGCCACACGTCCAGTTAATTTCTGGATTTGTTTGAGGTCCGTTGGGATAGCCAACTATGACAGAGCTCGGATTTTGGCTGGATTAGCTTCAATTCCTCTACTGGAGACAATGAAGCCCAGAAGCTTTCCAGCTGGTACACCGAAAACGCATTTTTCTGGATTGAGCTTGATGTCGTATGTTCGGAGGTTGTCGAATGTGAGCCTCAAGTCGTCTATTAGAGAGTCGGCATGTTTGGTTTTGACGACCACATCATATACGTATGCCTCTACTGTTTTACCGATCTGTTTCTCCAGACATGTCTGAATCATGCGCTGATATGTTGCGCCGGCGTTTTTGAGCCCAAAAGGCATTGTGTTGAAACAGAAGGGGCCATACGGTGTGATAAATGCCGGTGCAGCTTGGTCGGACTCTGCCATCTTGATTTGGTGGTAGCCGGAGTATGCATCGAGGAAACATAATGACTCGTGTCCTGCGGTAGCATCGATAATTTGATCAATGCGGGGGAGGGGGAAGGGATCCTTTGGGCAGACCTTGTTGAGGTCCTTAAAATCAACACACAGGCGCCAGGATTTGTCCTTCTTTGGTACCATCACCTGGTTTTCTAGCCAGTCCGGGTGTTTTATTTCTCTAATGAATCTGGCCTCCAATAACTTGGCTAGTTCTTCTCCCATAGCTTGTCTCTTAGGTTCAGAGAAACGCCGAAGAGTCTGCTTGACCGAGTTGAATCCCTTTAGGATATTGAGGCTGTGCTCGGCCATCCTGCGTGGGATTCCTGGCATGTCTGAGGGGTGCCAAGCAAATATGTCCCAATTCTCGCGCAGGAACTCTCGTAGTGCAGCGTCCACGGCGGGGTTTAACTATGCCCCGATGGAGGCTGTTTTTGTAGGGTCCGTTGGGTGGACTTGGAATTTGACTATTTCATCCGCTGGTTTAAAAGAGGTATGGTTGCCAATGTGGCTGTTTTGTTTTCGGCACGGAGCGCTGTGTCCGGATCACTAGCGAGAGTGATAATTCCGTTGGGTTTGGGCATTTTGAGCTTCATGTACCCATAATGGGGTATGGCTTGGAAGATCGTGAACGCCACCCGCCCTAAGAGGGCGTGGTATCCACTACTGAACGGGGCCACTTGGAATGTAATTTCTTCGGACCTATAGTTCTCCGGCGTGCCGAATACCACATCTAGTGTGATTTTCCCAGCACAGCGTGCTTCCCGACTGGGGATGATTCCTCTGAAGGTTGTGCTACTTTGCTCAATGCGGTTCCAGTCTATTTCCATTTTTTTGAAGAGTTTCCTCATAGATGAGGTCTAATCCACTGCCGCCGTCCATGAATACTTTGGTGAGTCGAAAGCCGTCCACAATTGGACTGAGGACCAGTGCAGCTGGTGCTCGGGCTGTTTGGAATTTAGGTTCGTCACTGGCATTGAAGGTAATAGCCGTGTCGCTCCATGGATTTATTGCTGCCACGTGGCAGATTTCGGCAATGCTGTGGAGTGTTCGCTTGCGCCTATTATTTGATGCGAAGGTCTCAAAGACTGTTAATACCGTATTGTTATCCTTGGGATGGTGCTCTGTGGCATCTGGGATGAGAAGATCCTCGCCGCTTTTGGCCACCTGCCGGAGTATCCAACATGCTCTAAGGTTGTGTGTTGGTATGGTATTCGTTGTACTATGAATTTTGCAGGGTCCGTTGAGCCATCCTTCCAATACGGTTCCACGCCCTATAGAGGGTTTTTGCTTCTTTGTAATTAACTCGGGTGTCTTATGATAGTGCACCCTTTTACTTCGGACTGGGTGTATATTCGGAGTCGGATTGTCCCAAAATTTCGTTTTGGCTTTCCAGGCACTTTCCATCGCACAGTACTTTCGTACTATGGATGCCAAGTCGGTGAAGTGAGATATGTCACGACGACTTATGGCGTTAAGGATTCCCTTGTCCGTGCAGTTATTGCAGAAAAATGAGACTGCGTCTTCCTCGCGGCAGTCCTTAACCTTGTTCATCACAAGGAGGAATCTGGCCCAGTAATGATGTACTGTTTCATGGGGTTCTTGCCTGATGTGGGAAAGATCGTTTATGTCTGGGTGGGTGGGTGTATTTGAGTTTGAACCCTTACTCGATCTGAGACCCAGGGGCCGAGGTGTTTCGGATTCTGGGATGTTGCCCGATAAGTCTAGCCCGCTGCCTGACTCTAGGTTTAGGGCTTGGGTGATGTCCTCCCGTAAACGGGTATCCGGCTCGGAGAGCTCAGGAATCCGGACATAGTTAGTCCTCAAGATAGAGGAAAAATCGCCGCATTGTTCCTCCACCACCGCAACATGATGGGTGACCGGTGGAGAGTTAATCTCCCTTTGATCGGGTTTAAGCCCAATCCGATCATAGTCCCTAGCGACTCCCAAGGCGGCGATGCGATCCAAGAGCTCGTTTAGGGAAGAGAGCTCCATCGGATCCATCTGCTCGGCGAGTTCCGAGCCGATGTGGAAGCTGTTTTCGATGACCCAAGAAGTCATCGTCGGTGTAGCAGCCGAACGGGCGGTCATGATGAAAATGCCTAGCTGGAGAGTTTGGCCGACAGCCAGGGCTCCCCCGGCAGTAATGTTGTTTTTAACAATGAGACGAGGCATCCTTCCTTACGGTGACGGCACAGAGGAACTCTCAATGAAAGCACCAATGTAGGTGTCAAAACCGGCGGATCTCGGGCAGGGGGTCCCGAACTGTGCATCTAAGGCGGATGGTAATAGGAGGCAGGGGACACGATGTTTTACCCAGGTTCGGTCCCTCTTGATGGAGGTAAAACCCTACGTACTGCTTGATTATTCTTGATAATATGAGTACTACAAGAGTAGATCTACCACGAGATCGGAGAGGCTAAACCCTAGAAGCTAGCCTATGGTATGATTGTATGTTGTCCTATGGACTAAAACCCTCCGGTTTATATAGACACCGGAGGGGGCTAGGGTTACACAAGGTCGGTTACAAAGGAGGAGATATACATATCCGTATTGCCTAGCTTGCCTTCCACGCCAAGTAGAGTCCCAACCGGACACGGGACGAAGTCTTCAATCTTGTGTCTTCATGGTCCAACAGTCCGGCCAAAGGATATAGTCCGGCTGTCCGGAGACCCCCTAATCCAGGACTCCCTCAGTTTAGTTTACAAGCGGCCTCCGATCAGGCTTCTATGAAACATGCTCAAACTTTTACAAGGGACATATGACTACACCGTGCCAGGTCCCAAGGATTTCCAGCATCATATGATTTCCCTTGGATTTTAATGACTAGATCCGGCATGCCGCCAAATTCTGGATACCACTTGCATCTCTTTTGTATATACACATGAAAAAGCATGACGGTTTGCTTCAGTTTGTATGTGTCCAATTGTTCTTTACTTTGACTGAAACTATCTATCTTGGTGGCACTTGCATCTCCTATACATACATACATATGAATCAGCACCACACTTTTCCTCAGTTTGTATGCGTCAATTTTGTTTGGTTGAACTTTGACTGAAACTAATTGGATGGCACCTCAATCTGTACATACACATGAATCAGCACCACCCTTGGTTCAGTTTTGTATGTGTCCATTTGTTTTTACTTTGACTAAAGCTAACTTGATGACACTTGCATCTTCAGTATATACATATATACATATGAATCAGCACCACACTCTTTTTCTCTTTGAAGCTTGCCTTGAACAACAACTGATGCTTGATAGATACAACCGAAACTAGAGCATCTATGTACTGTATGTATTAGTAGCATTGTTTGGTTCAAGCACCAACATGACAAGTTATCTTCAGCAAAAGCAATAATTTTTTGCCTTTTTAGTTTGATGCCCCTGTTCTAGGTGATTTTCTTTTGGTAAATTCAATATATAGATTACATATTCATCCTCATATGTAGGATCTTCGGTTTGTTATACTAAATGTATGCCACCTCCATCGTTGCAACCTTGTCTCCCCCCCACCGCCCCTTGGCCTCCTCTAATGTTGTTGTGGATTCTTAGAATGGAAAAGTTATGTACATAAAAAATATTATATGGTCTGTGTTTGCAAATCCATGGCTGTTGAATCATGTCTGTATAAGCATTTGTACATAGCTAGCCTTTTTGGCTAATCTTTTTTTGGTTCTGGTCAGCAAGTATGCCGACGGCAATGCCGTAGGCATAGATGGCTGTCGTGATACCAGGAGCTACCATGTGGCGTGTATGCCTATGGCAAAGCCGTCGACATAGTTTTGCATCTATGCCTACGGTTTTGCCGTAGGCATAGTCCACGACCAGGAGCAACCATGAGCTGCCACGTGGCATGCCATGCTGACGGCAAAGCTGTAGGCATAGATTTGCATATATGCCGACAGAAAAGCCGTAGGCATAGCATGACATGTGGCAGCTCATGGTTGGTCGGACTTTGCAACGGCGCTGTCAATTGTCGTCTCATCCTTTTTTGCCGACGGCCATACGGAAGCCGTCGGCATAGGCGTCTATGCTGACGGCATCCCGGGGTACGCCGACGCATATGTTGCCGACGACCCTATGCCAACGGTGGTCGTCGGCATAGGCCTATCCCGATGAGAAACTGGCCTATGCCGACGGCCTGGGCCGTCGGCATAGCAGGTCATTCTGGTAGTGCATTGGGCAAAGAAGATTTGTCACTCACGAGCTCAGTTTTTAGGCCATCCATCATTGAAATGTTAATCTAAAAGTGATTGTCTGCAATTTATAGAGCTGCATATCCTATGTGATGCACTACTGCCCCCGTTTATACAAGCCATAAAATTCTACCTATCTACCTTGCTTGTCTAAACTGTTTGGAGTTCTCATTAATCCCATTGTATTCTCTTTGATCAAGACGTTGCATGCACCAATCATCTTCATGCGCCAACTACCACCATTTGGGGAGGAATTGCACGGGATTATCTTCTTCTTTTTTAGAATCATGGGATTATCTTCTGGTGGTGAGTAGATTAATTTAACCGCCTTGAGGGAGTTTCATCTATATCTATATCTATATCTATACCAATATAAGAATACCCAAAGGGACAGATCGAACTGATCTCGGCCATCAAATTAAGTCAATCCAACGACCAAGACTGCTCCAATGGCGAGCGTTCAACGTGTTTGACGTGCAATTAATATAATACCAAATATTGCATCTATATCTATACCAATATAAAAAGACCCAAAGGGGCATATCCAACTGATCTCGGCCATCAAACTAAGTCAATCCAACGACCTAGGCTGCTCCAATGGCGAGCGTTCAACATGTTTAACGTGCAATTAATATCATACCAAAAATTCCACTAATCACAAAATTAACACACAAATAATAGCATACCTAATATATGTGTGCTATTAATATATTGCCTAAATATTAATGTGGATTGCATGTGTGCATTTACTAGTATTTTCAAATGTAAGTGAAGATTTGGTACCTCTAATCAATTCGGATTGATGAGCGGTGGAGGAGCCACCTGTCGGTGTCAAAACTGGCGGATCTCGGGTAGGGGGTCCCGAACTGTGCGTCTAGGATCGATGGTAACAGGAGACGGGGGACACGATGTTTACCCAGGTTCGGGCCCTCTCTATGGAGGTAATACCCTACTTCCTGCTTGATTGATCTTGATGAATATGAGTATTACAAGAGTTGATCTACCACGAGATCGTAGTGGCTAAACCCTGGAAGTCTAACCTGTATGACTATGGTAAAGAGTATATGATTTCCGAACTAACTCCTCCGGTTTATATAGACACCGGGAGGATCTAGGGTTTACATAGAGTCGGTTACATAAGAAGGAATCTTCATAGTCGGTCGCCAAGCTTGCCTTCCACGCCAAGGAGAGTCCAATCCGGACACGGATATAGTCTTTGGCCTTCATGTCTTCACAGCCCATCAGTCTGGCCCATAGATAACAGGCCGGACGCCCGAGGACCCCTTAGTCCAGGACTCCCTCAGTAGCCCATGAACCTGGCTTCAATGATAAGGAGTCCGGTGCGCAGATTGTCTTCGGCATTGCAAGGCGGGTTCCCCCTTCCGAACTCCTAGTTGATCTTCAGATGTGATGATTGTATCCGGACTTGTATACACAACCACGGAGGACATAATACTTCACGAGTTTAATCCACCGACCACTTTTTGGTAATATGACACCACGCCTGCCTGACCACTACTTGCGAACCGTTTTAGCCAGCCCGTCGCCCCACGTCCCACGATGTGGCTTTATTGGTGCGTCTTATCCAAGCGGAGATCGTGCCTCCCTTTTTTAAGGGATTCATGTCAACCCGGACATGGGTAACCCAGCCGTCGTTTGGGTACAACTCCTTGGAAACAAGCAAGTTTTTTAGGCCCAAGAGGAGACGTTTGAAATTTGCAGCATTTATATACGGGGTACAGACCCGTCTTTTTCTTCCACGCCCGCCTCTTCCTCAACCCCTGCTACCCCGAGTTCCAACACCCAGGTTTCGGTCACCGCAAGCCCCAATCATGTATGGATCCAGCCGTCAAGGCCAGTGGGTAGCTTCTTCTGTCACCGAGGAAGATATCATAAAGCTTCGGGCGGCGAGGTACCTGACCGCAGAAATCCATCACTGGCTTCCTGCCGAGGTGCAGGTTATTCCCACCCCCAGATCCGGCGAGAGGGTCGTGTTCATGTCCCACTTCCTCCGTGGGTTAGGGTTTACACTTAACCCCTTCGTCTGAGGGCTCATGTTCTATTACGGGCTAGATTTTAATGATCTGGCCTCAGACTCTATTCTTCTTATCTCGGCTTTTATTGTCACATGCGAAGCCTTCCTCCGAACTACTCCGCACTTCAGCTTGGGGCTCAAGACCTTCAATGTGAGCCGCAAGTGGTAGAGGGGGAGCAGGCCGAGTGCGGTGGCGCTACAGTGAGCAAGCTTGCTAGCGCCGTTTGGATGAAAGGATCCTTCGCCAGATCTTCCGATCTGTGGCAGCAAGGGTGGTTCTATATTAGCGAGCCCCACAGCTCCAAGTGGGCAACTGCGCCCGCATTTCAATCCAGCCCCCCAACTTAGCTTGCATCGCGGATTAACAAGGAGCTAGATTGGGGATCAACGAATGATGTGCAAACTCTGCAGAGTCGCATCCGAAACCTCATTGAGAAGGACATCGACATAGCCAACGTCGTTCAGGTAATGCTAGTTCGCTGGACCCTGCCGTGCCAACGACGGCCTCTCCGCCTATGGGAGTTCAATCCAGAGGGGTCACGAACTCTTCAGCACTTCTTTGGCACTAGCACGAAGGAATGTGGAGATTATTCTTCGGGAAACGAAGGCAATGGCCGGACACCACCGAAGATGTCGGCCTAGACTGTAACCATCCAGATACTCCGATAAGTACCTGTTTACCAAATACCTTGTAGTTAGATACCCAGTGGCATGATACCAATAGTATCATCCTTTTTCAGGGCTGGAAAAAGAAGGTGGAACTGATTAGGTGTCCGGCTCCCCTTCCCGAAGACTCGGCTACTCCTGTGTTAACAAGGATGCTGGCCTCGGCGCCATACCATGCACCAGCAGGGGAGGGCGAGAAGACCCAACATGACCTTGGTTCCGGAGGTAAGTCGGACACTGAGTCCGGAGAAATCGACCTTTCCTCGCCCGAAGACGGAGGCGAAAAAGGACCCAGTATCCCTTCTCCAAGCAGGAGGAAAAGGGTTGTCTCCGAAGATTGGGAGGGGCGGTCTTCCCAAAGGGGTAAGATGCCACCGTCGAGCGGCCTGGGTTTGGAAAGCGACACCATTAAATAGCTCCAACAAGGGGACAATCCCTCAACCAAACTGTAAGAGAATCCGGAGTACTTCGATAATGTCCCACTCCGTTGCTATTACCGAAGATATACGTAACGCACTAATGCATTTTTACAGGTCGGCATAGAGTTTTTCTGGGCGATCCTCTTTTTCGGGGAGTCTCCTCCCAGAGATGATGGAGAGCGAGACACCACCTCCAACCTCCTCGCCCAACAAGGCGGATGACTCTGAAGTGTCATCGTGGAGGGTCCCCTTTGACCAACAAGTTACGTAGGGGACAGAAGAGGCAGTACCCAAAGGTGGAGCTTCGATCATCCGGGATTCTGGGGATGATGATAACAAAGGCCCGGGACTGACTGGTTCGCAGCCGACAATGATTCTGGAGACGGGTGAACAGATTCCTTCAAAGGATGATTGTGCTCCTGGAGCAGCTTCCGGAAACCCGGAGACTCCGGATATATTGCAGGACATGTTGTGGAAAGCATTTGTCTCGGGGGAATAGCGTACCTTGATGGGCACAGTGATTGAGAAGATTTCGTCCGTGAAGAGCGGATTAAATGAAGCCTTCATGAGCCTACTGAAGGGCTTCGAGGTTTGTGACATAATGTTTTCAGCTATGTTTCATTTGCAAAGATGCGCCTGTGTATAGGTAGTAGCCCCTGATGCTCGGGTTGGCTTCCACTAGGAAGCAAACGAAGGATCGAAAAGGATCATTTGAGGAATAACCTGATGTACTTTGAACATAGGCTGCTTCCCCCTTGGCCACTTCCCGGACTATGGAGATTGCCGATTTGCAGCGGAAGCTTGATGTGGCAGGGGATGATCTTGCCTTAATCAATATGTGTCTAGACGAGTCGCAAGGTATGTATTTGAGGCAATCCTCATACATTTGTGTGGTATAAGCATGATGCTGAGATTTACATGCTAGATATTGCATGGTTGCAGATGGTGCTGCCACAGTTGAAGTTCTTCGAGCGGAGCTGACCCGGGCCAAGGAGCGGGCCCGGCGTAGTAATGCTGCTGCCGAAAAGGCATCGGCTGAATTAAAAGCCAAACAAGCTGCACGGCGCCAAGATGAGGAGAAGATATCCACGATGAGGCTCGAACTGGAGAATGCTACCAGCCGCTGTGAATTTCTGGAGAAGTAGAGTAAAGCCTTAACAGCTGATCTGGACAAGGCCTTACAAGAGGTGAGAGAAGCGCGGTCGGAATGCAGAGCAGCCCATGAGGAGGTTCGACAGGCGAGGGACATTGCGGCTGGAAAGCATTTTCTGCTGCAAACTAAGTTCGGGGAACCGAACTATGCCCCTCTTAACCAAGTATGGAGTTCTCCAAATGAGTTCTTGGACTTGCCGAAGAGTTCTGCCGATGCGGCGCAATATTACAAGCACGAGATGGATATGCAACGGAGAAGCTTTTTTAGTCGCAGTTTGGCGCATCAAAGCGCCCTCTGTTGCTCAATGAACAGATGTCCCAATGGGCTGAACTTCCTAGGATATCCGGCGCTGCCATGAAGGATGTCGTAATCCGGTTGTGGCCAACCGAGCCTGTTCTGAATAGCTGTTTTGGTTTGGTGCAAAGGCTTGTTGACCCGGTGCCGCATATCGACGTTGTGAAGCGGTCAACGTGCATTGAGGGTGCACGGATGGCTTTTGCCCGAGTTAAGACGTTCTGTGGGAAGATGAAGGCCATCGATGTTGTGACGAAGGGTCCACCCAAAGGCAAGGACTGTCCGGAACCGGAGCATTATTTTGAAGACGTCCTAGGGGTCGCCCACTTGATAGAGGGTCAATGCTCGAAAGACATAATGTTCGAGTGAGGTGTATGATAATTGTAAAAGACAATTTTATAGTTAATATATTTTTATGTTTTGCTCGAAAGCTTGAATTCCTCCTGTGCGGCCGTTTTAATATAATCTGAAAGTTTTCCAGTCGTCGGCTTCAGCCCCCTCGTAGGAAGTACGAGGGTGTTTGGAAAAGAATTTAATCACTCTTTATCCAATGTCTTGGTCCATGAAGGAGGTGATAATGCGGCGAACCAGGTAATCGGGCTATAAGGCGTTAACACTTTCACTTAGCCATATGAGTTTTATGGTGGGGCTACGACATAGCCCCTGGTATGCATGTGGCGTATGGTGCCTTGCATATTTGATATGAAAAAGATCCCTCGTGTGACACAGAGAATCGCTAAAGATTCCAATAAGTCGTCAAGTGGTTGACCAGCTCACGCCGCATCATGACAGTCAGCTTTCGGCTTTCTCTACTGAGGTGCTCGTCCGGTTTAGACCAGGGCACAATCGAAGTAGTTCTCCCTTTAATACCCTAGCCGATAGAGCAGAACGTAGGGTAGCAAGCATAGGATCCAAGCAACCCAACTATTGACCCAAGACAATGATTCGGAGCTGATGCATATAAGGCCAAACTTGCGACGCCGAAGTATGCTATAGAGCTGTTCAGACTTTTACTCGCAACTGTTTTGTTCCCACCCCGAGCCCCTGGCAGGTTATGCCAGGGTATTTCTGTGAAATAACCGTAGGAGCCATCTTTGTCGAGGAAACAATACGGATGATTAGTTCGGATATTGTTTACTTGGTAACTGAGCGATATGCCAGTGATTACTTATGATATATATATAAGCCATCCGCCCGGCTATTTGACATGCTCGGGGTTGGAGGCGGAGGAACAGGCATAGTACAGGCTCAAGAAATAGGGAGTGCGGTCTACAAAAAGTTATTTTGGACCTCCTGTCGCACGTCTGCGCCGCCAGTCCTCAGTGGGGGGAATCCTTGATGGAAATAGCCCCTTGGGTGAGTGTACGGATCCGGACTCCGATAGAGTCGGTTTCAGATGTTTATCCTGTGTGTCACCTGTTTTTAAAGGATAGCGAAGGAAGAAATAAAAAGAAAATAAGTAATAAAAGAAAGTTACTGGAGTGCTTGCAGGCTTGTTCGTATTGTGCTTACGCCAATGCCCATGGTATCTTGAGTGCATAATGATGTATGCGCGGTACAAATTTTGTAGGTGTATGGAGTGGGCGGCGGGAGCCGAGTTGCTATTTCCGTTCTAGGAGTAGTTGATCGTTGGGTGGAGATTGCTTCTGACCCCCGGTCTTTCGTTGGTGAACCTTTCAGTCATCCCTATCGCTTGGCGGCCTCCTCCCCTGTGTTCGGCGTTGAGCTTGCCGGCCTGTTTAAAGACCTAGCAGTTTCTGTTGGTATGATTAGCTGGTTTATCGAGGTGGCCATGAATCTGGCAGGGTCGGTCCAATATCATGTCCAGGTCGGATGGTTCGTCTCGATTTGCGTTGAATGGCTTCTTTCGCTGACCGGGCTTGGGGTTGCTGAATCCGGCGTTGACCCTTGTGTTGCTTGATCTTTTATTGTCATTGTGACTGTTGCTTTTGCTTCGTCGTGGCATGTCATTACCATCTCAGATTTCGGAGGTGCCCTGGTTGTTGGCTCTATTGCTTGTACGAGTGAGCCAGCTGTCTTCTCACGCGCAAAAGCGGGTCATCAGAGCAGTGAGAGCTATCATGGATTTAGGTCCTTCTTGGCCGAGGTGGCGTGCAAGCCATTCGTCCCGGACGCTGTTTCTGAAAGCCACAAGGGCTTCCGTGTCCGGACAGTCGACGATTTGGTTCTTTTTGACTAAGAACCTAGTCCAGAGTTCCCTAGCTGATTCTCCGGGCTGTTGGACACTGTGAATTAGGTCATCGGCATCCGGTGGCCGGACATATGTTCCTCGGAAGTTATCGAGGAAGGCCTCTTCCAAGTCCTCCCAGCTGCCTATGGAATTTTCAGGCAGGTTGTTTAACCAGTACCGAGTTGGCCCTTTTAGTTTTAGTGGCAGGTATTTAATAGCATGGAGGTCGTCCCCACGGGCCATATGGATGTGGAGGATGAAATCTTCTATCCATACCGCGGGATCGGTTATCCTGTCGTATGTTTCAATATTGACGGGTTTGAATCCTTCGGGGAATTCATGATCCATTACTTTTTCAGTGAAGCAAAGCGGGTGTGCGGCGCCTCTATGTTGGGCCACACTGCGACGTAACTCCGAAGGAGTCCCTTTGCGGTTTTCGGCTCGGGCGTGGCGAGGTTTGACGCGTTCGAATAGGTAGCCATCGTCATGTGTCGAAGCATGCTTTCGCGGTCCGTAGATCGGTCTTGTGTGTCCTGCTCTATTGTCCATGCCCCTCTGCAGGTCATCTAGGTAATCGTGACCTGCGTTGTTCTTGCCTTTACAGTGAGGTGGGGCGGTCTGGTGTTCAACTTGAGTTGCCTCTTTATCCGGACAGAGTTTTCGGCGACCTGCCGCATTATGTGATGATGGTATGGGCTCCAGCGCCCCGTCATCGGACTGGTATAGAAATCTGTGCTTTGGGTAGCTTTTGTCTAGGCTACTAAGGTCGTATTCTTCGGCGACCAGGACTTCGGTCCATCTGTCGTTGAGTAGGTCTTGGTCAGCTTGAAGTTGCTGATGTTTCTTTTTCAGGCTTCTTGTCGTAGCTATCAGCCTGCGCTTGAAGTGCTCCTGCTCGGGGGGCTCTTTGGGTACGATGAAGTCTTCGTCGCCGAGGCTTACCTCATCTTCGGAGAGCGGAAGGTAGTTGTCGTCCTCTGAACCGTCGCTGGGCAGGGCATGTTCATCGGGGCTGGCTTGCCCGTTTTCCTATTCCTCCTGCTCGGATATTGCTCCCACAGGGTCTTCATTGCTTTCGGCGCCGTCCGGAGTACTATCTTCTCCGGTGCCATCGTTCCTACGGCATGACTTGGGGCGGCGTTTGGGGCGCCGGAACTTAGACTGTGTCTCAGGAGTTTTAACTGGATCTTCCTTGTTTTGGCTGCGAGGCTTTTTAAGTGTATCGATCATGCACATCATATGAAAGGGTGGCCGTCCCACGCCTAATGGCTAGCGGGTCTTGGCCTTGCTCCTTATCGGCATCGTTGTCTATACCGTCAATGTCTTCGGGGCCAGAAGCGGGCATGTCGGTTAAGTCCTCGACATTGGCTATGAAGTGGGTGGCGGGTGGGGAGCGAAATTCTCCATTATCAGCCTCTAGCTCGAACCGGACATAGTTCGGCCGTGAGTCCCCCATCGGCGACAGGTTTTTCAACGAAATCAGCACATGAAGGGCGAGTGTTGGAAGACATCTGTGGCGCTGAACTCGATGATTGGTAACCGATCCAACTCGGTGTCCGAGGGCGCGCAAGGTTCGAAACTTATAGCCGAAAATGAGTCCGAAATTCCCTTACCGCTGATATTGCCTGGTGTTGAGTTTGTGTGCGGCTCCAACGCCGCGGACTCTGTGGCTTCGGATGGTGCAAACCGCTCCGGATCTAAGGTCGTAGAAGTTACAGGAACCATCTCCAGAACCTGGTCTGATGACAGATTTAGGTTATGTTCATCGGAGCGAGGGGGAGCGAACGCCGCGGTCTCAAATCCATTGAAGATCAAGTCTCCACGGATATCCGCGACGTAGTTCAAGCTTCCTAATCTGACCTGATGGCTAGGGGCATAGCTATCGACCTGCTCCAGATGGCCAAGCGAGTTGGCCCGCAGTATGAAACCGCTGAATACGAAAATCTGTCTAGGGAGGAAGGTTTCTCCTTGGACAATGTCACTATAGACGATCGGAGGGGCCATCGAACCTCTTGTTGACGGCACAGTGGAACTCTCAATGAAAGCACCAATGTCGGTGTCAAAATCGGCGGATCTCGGGTAGGGTGTCCCGAACTGTGCGTCTAGGATCGATGGTAACAGGAGACGGGGGACACGGTGTTTACCCAGGTTCGGGCCCTCTCTATGGAGGTAATACCCTACTTCCTGCTTGATTGATCTTGATAAATATGAGTATTACAAGAGTTGATCTACCACGAGATCGTAGTGCCTAAACCCTAGAAGTCTAACTTGTATGACTATGGTAACGAGTATATGCTTACCGGACTAACTCCTCCGATTTATATAGACACCGGGAGGATCTAGGGTTTACATAGAGTCGGTTACACAAGAAGGAATCTTCATAGTCGGTCGCCAAGCTTGCCTTCCACGCCAAGGAGAGTCCAATCCGCACACAGATACAGTCTTCGGCCTTCATGTCTTCACAGCCCACCAGTCAGTCTTCGGCAAATAGATAACAGGTGGGACGCCCGAGGACCCCTTAGTCCCGGACTCCCTCACCACCGCCTGGCGACCCTGGCCCCCGATACATTAGGAAAAATCATCAAAGCATCTTGGATTACCCGGGCAGCTGGGCTAGTTGTGCTTCGTTAATATGCTAATGGGCCTCCTTCCATCAATAATGGATGGGTTCGGTGACCTGGAATACTGGGCTACTAGCCTAGGCCTAGCAAGCAGTGTATTCGGTTGTTTTACTCAAGGCGAGGACCACGATCTTTTTTCTCAAAAAACAAGAACCATGATCGAGCGTTTGCTCCACCTCCCTGCGATCCTGCATGTTTGGCTATTCCAGACGGCGATGCCCTAGGTCGATCAAAGATGGAATGACGGTGAGTGGAGCTATGGAGGCTGGCCTGGGCTGGGCGCGGTGCCAGTAGTGTGCTGAGGTGGAGCGGATCCATCCCAGGAATGGCTTGCAGATGCTGGCCCCCTCGTTTTTAGGTGAGATTGATAGACTTATTTTTAGGTTTAAATTTTGAGATTAGAGTTGTTGGAAATATGCCCTAGAGGCAATAATAAAGTGGTTATTATTATATTTCCGTGTTCATGATAATTGTCTATTGTTCATGCTATAATTTTATTAACCGGAAACCGTAATACATGTGTGAATACATATAATTGTAATATGTCCCTAGTAAGCCTCTAGCTGACTAGCTCATTGATCAATGGATGCTCACGGTTTCCTGACCATGGACATTGGATGTCATTGATAACGGGATCACATCATTAGGAGAATGATGCGATGGACAAGACCCAATCCTAAGTGTAGCACAAGATCGTGTAGTTCGTCTGCTAAAGCTTTTCTAATGTCAAGTATCATTTCCTTAGACCATGAGATTGTGCAACTCCCGGATACCGTATGAATGCTTTTGGGTGTACCAAACGTCACAACGTAACTGGCTGGCTATAAAGGTGCACTACAGGTATCTCCGAAAGTATCTATTGGGTTGGCTTGAATCGAGACTGGGATTTGTCACTCCGTATGGCGGAGAGGTATCTCTTGGCCCACGCGGTAATGCATCATCATAACGAGCTCAATGTGACTAACGAGTTAGCCACGGAATCATGCATTACGAAACGAGTGAAGAGACTTGCCGGTAACGATATTGAACGACATATAGAGATACCGATGATCGAATCTCGGGCAAGTAACATGCTAATAGACAAAGGGAATTGTATACAGGATTGATTGAATCCCCGACATCATGGTTTATCCGATGAGATCATCATGGAACATGTGGGAGCCATCATTGGTATCCAGATCCCGCTGTTATTGGCCAGAGAGATGTCTCAGTCATGTCTGCATGGTTCCCGAACCCGTAGGGTCTACACACTTAAGGTTCGATGACGCTAGGGTTATAGGGAAAGTATGTACATGGTTACCGAATGTTGTTCGGAGTCCCGGATGAGATCCCGGACATCACGAGGAGTCCGGAATGGTCCGGAGGTAAAGATTATATATAGTAAGTGAGGATTTGGACACCGGAAGTGTTCCGGGCATCACCGGTAATGTACTGGAACCACCGGAAGGGTTCCGGGGGTCCACCGGGAGGGGCCACCAGCCTCGGAGACTTGCTTGGGCCAAGAGTGGGAAGGGGCCAGCCCCTGAGTGGGCTGGTGCGCCTCCCACCAAGGCCCAAGGCGCAGCAAAGGGGGGAGGGGGGAACCTAGGCGCAGATGGGCCTTAGGCCCACCCTATTGCGCGCCCCCTCTCTCCCCCTTGGCCACCCCCCTCTATCCCATCTAGGGCTGCCACCACCCCAGGGAGGGAACCCTAGAGGGGGCGCAGCCCCCTCCCCTCCTCCTATATATAGTGGGGTTTTTTGGGGCTGCCATACACAAAAGTCTCTCTCTCTCTCGGCACATCCCTACCTCTCCACCTCCTTGTCTTTCATAGTGCTTGGCGAAGCCCTACTGGAGAACCACGCTGCTCCACCACCACCACGCCGTCGTGTTGCTACTGGAGTTGTCTTCCCCAACCTCTTCCTCCCCCTTGATTGATTACGGTGCGGGAGACGTCACCGGGCTGCACGTGTGTTGAACGCGAAGGCGACGTTGTTCGGCGCTTAGATCGGAATCGACCGCAATCTAGATCGTTGCATGTACGACTCCACCAACCGCGTTCTTGCAACGCTTCCGCTTAGCGATCTTCAAGGGTATGAAGATGCACTCCCTCTTTCTCGTTGCTAGTATCTCCTAGATTGATCTTGGTGACACAAAGAAAATTTTGAATTATTGCTACGTTCCCCAACAGTGGCATCATGAGCTAGGTCTATGCGTAGATTATATGCACGAGTAGAACACAAAGTAGTTGTGGGTGATGATTTGTTAAATTTGCTTACCGTTACTAGTCTTATCTTGATTCGGTGGCATTGTGGGATGAAGCGGCCCGGACCGAACTTACACGTACGCTTACGTGAGACTGGTTCCACCGACTGACATGCACTTGATGCATAAGGTGGCTAGCGGGTGTCTGTCTCTCCCTCTTTAGTTGGATCGGATTCGATGAAAAGGGTCCTTATGAAGGGTAAATAGCAATTGGCATATCACGTTGTGGTTTTTGCGTAGGTAAGAAACGTTCTTGCTAGAAACCCATAGCAGCCACGTAAAACATGCAAACAACAATTAGAGGACGTCTAACTTGTTTTTGCAGGGTATGCTATGAGATGTGATATGGCCAAAAGGATGTGATGAATGATATATGTGATGTATGAGATTGATCATGTTCTTGTAATAGGAATCACGACTTGCATGTCGATGAGTATGACAACCGGCAGGAGCCATAGGAGTTGTCTTAATTTATTTATGACCTGCGTGTCAATGAAAATGCCATGTAACTACTTTACTTTATTGCTAACCGTTAGCCATAGTAGTAGAAGTAATAGTTGGCGAGACAACTTCATGAAGACACGATGATGGAGATCATGGTGTCATGTCGATGACGATGGTGTTCATGCCGTGCCTCGAAGATGGAGATCAAAGGTGCAAGACGATATTGACCATATCATGTCACTTTATGATTTGCATGTGATGTTTGTCATGTTTACATCTTATTTGCTTAGAACGATGGTAGCATAAATAAGATGAACCCTCACTAAAATTTCAAGAAAGTGTTCCCCCTAATTGTGCATCGTTGCGAAGGTTCGTTGTTTCGAAGCACCATGTGATGATCGAGTGTGATAGATTCTAACATTCGTATACAACGGGTGTAAGCCAGATTTACACATGCAAAACACTTAGGTTGACTTGACGAGCCTAGCATGTACAGACATGGCCTCAGAACATGAGAGACTGAAAGGTCGAACATGAGTCGTATACTAGATACGATCAAGATGGTCACCGTTGATGACTAGTCTGTCTCACGTGATGATCGGACACTGCTTAGTCGATTTGGATCATGTATCACTTAGATGACTAGAGGGATGTCTATCTGAGTAGGAGTTCATTAAATAATTTGATTAGGTGAACTTAATTATCATGAACTTATTCTAAAATGTCTTTACAATATGTCTTGTAGATCAAATGGCCCACGCTAATGTTGCCCTCAACTTCAACGCGTTCCTAGAGAAAACCAAGCTGAAAGACGATGGTAGAAACTATATGGATTGGGTCCGTAACTTGAGGATCATCCTAATAGCTACCAAGAAAGCATATGTCCTTGAAGCACCACTAGGTGACGCACCCCTTTTGCCAACAACTCAAGACGTTATGAATGCCTGGCAGTCGCGTAGTGATGATTACTCCCTGGTTCAGTACGGCATGCTTTACAACTTAGAACCGGGGCTCCAAAAGCGTTTTGAGCAGCACGGAGCATATGAGATGTTCCAAGAGCTGAAAATGGTTTTCCAAGCTCATGCCCGGGTCGATAGATATGAAGTCTCCGACAAGTTCTACAGTTGTAAGATGGACGAAAATAGTTCTGTCAGCGAGCATATACTCAAAATGTCTGGTTTGCACAACCGCTTGTCTCAGCTGGGAGTTAATCTTCCAGATGACTCAGTCATTGACAGGATCCTCAAGTCGCTTCCACCTAGCTACAAGAGCTTTGTGATAAACTACAATATGCAAGGGATGGAGAAGTCCATTCCTGAGTTATATTCAATGCTGAAATCAGTGGAGGTGGAAATCAAAAGGGAACATCAAGTGTTGATGGTGAATAAAACCACTAGTTTCAAGAAAGGCAAGGGTAAGAAGAACTTCAAGAAGGATGGCAAGGGAGTTGCCACGCATGGTAAATTAGTTGCTGGGAAGAAGCCAAAGAATGGACCCAAGCCCGAGACTTAGTGCTTTTATTGTAAGGGAAATGGTCACTGGAAGCGGAACTGCCCCAAGTACTTAAGAGATAAGAAGGCTGGCAACGTCAAAGGTATATGTGATATACATGTTATTGATGTGTACCTTACCAGCGCTCGTAGTAGCTCGTGGGTATTTGATACTGGTGCGGTTGCTCATATTTGTAACTCAAAATAGGAGTTGTGGAATAAGCGGAGACTGGTGAAGGACGAGGTGACGATGCGCGTCGGGAATGGTTCCAAGGTCGATGTGATCGCTGTCGGCACGCTCCCTCTACATCTACCTACGGGATTAGTTTTAAACCTCAATAATTGTTATTCAGTACCAGCTTTGAGCATGAACATTGTATTTGGATCTCGTTTAATGTGAGATGGCTACTCATTTAAATCCGAGAATAATGGTTGTTCTATTTATATGAGAGATATGTTTTATGATCATGCCCCACTGGTCAATGGTTTGTTTTTGTTTAATCTCGAATGTGATGTTACACATATTCATAGTGTGAATGCCAAAAGATGTAAGGTTGAAATGATAGTCCCACATACTTGTGACACTGCCGCCTTGGTCACATTGGTGTCAAACGCATGAAGAAACTCCATGCAGATGGACTTTTGGAGTCTCTTGATTATGAATCATTTGACACGTGCGAACCATGCCTCATGGGCAAAATGACCAAGACTCCGTTCTCCGGAACAATGAAGCGAGCAACCAAATTATTGGAAATTATACATACTGATGTGTGCGGTACAATGAGCATTGAGGCTCGCGGTGGCTATTGTTATATTCTCACCCTCCCTGATGACTTAAGTAGATATGGGTATGTCTACTTAATGAAACACAAGTCTGAGACCTTTGAAAAGTTCAAGGAATTTCAGAGTGAGGTAGAGAATCAACGTGACAAGAAAATAAAGTTCTTACGATCAGATCATGGAGGAAAATACTTGAGTCACAAGTTTGGCACGCACTTAAGGAAATGTGGAATTGTTTCACAACTCACGCCGCTTGGAACACCTCTGCGAAATAGTGTGTCCGAATGTCGTAATCGCACTCTATTGGATATGGTGCGATCTATAATGTCTCTTACCGATCTACCGCTAGCATTTTGGGGTTATGCTTTAGAGACTGCCGCATTCACTTTAACTAGGGCTCCGTCGAAATCCGTTGAGATGACACCATATCAATTATGGTTTGGAAAGAAACCTAGGCTGTCGTTTCTGAAAGTTTAGAGATGCGATGCTTATGTGAAGAAACTGTTGGAAATATGCCCTAGAGGCAATAATAAAATGGTTATTATTATATTTCTTTGTTCATGATAATTGTCTATTGTTCATGCTATAATTGTGTTATCCGGAAATCATAATACATGTGTGAATACATAGACCACAACACGTCCCTAGTGAGCCTCTAGTTGACTAGCTCGTTGATCAAAAGATAGTCATGGTTTCCTGACTATGGACATTAGATGTCATTGGTAACGGGATCACATCATTAGGAGAATGATGTGATGGACAAGATCCAACCCTAAGCATAGCTCAAAGATCGTGTAGTTCGTTTTCTGTAGCTTTTCTGAATGTCAAGTATCATTTCCTTAGACCATGAGATTGTGCAACTCCCGGATACCGTAGGAGTGCCTTGGGTGTGCCAAATGTCACAACGTAACTGGGTGACTATAAAGGTACATTACAGGTATCTCCGAAAGTGTCTGTTGGGTTGGCACGAATCGAGACTGGGATTTGTCACTCCGTATGACGGAGAGGTATCTCTGGGCCCACTCGGTAATGCATCATCATAATGAGCTCAATGTGATCAAGTGGTTGATCACAGGATCATGCATTATGGTACGAGTAAAGTGACTTGCCGGTAACGAGACTGAACAAGGTATTGGGATACCGACGATCAAGTCTCGGGCAAGTAACGTACCGATTGACATAGGGAATTGTATACGGATTGATTGAATCCTCGACATCGTGGTTCATCCGATGAGATCATCATGGAGCATGTGGGAGCCAACATGGGTATCCAGATCCCACTGTTGGTTATTGACCTGAGAGTCGTCGCGGTCATGTCTGCATGTCTCCCGAACCCGTAGGGTCTACACACTTAAGGTTCGGTGACGCTAGGGTTGTTAGGAAGACTTGTATGTGATTACCGAATGTTGTTCGGAGTCCCGGATGAGATCCCGGACGTCACGAGGAGTTCCGGAATGGTCCGGAGGTGAAGATTTATATGTAGGAAGTTGTCATACGGTCACCGGAAAGGTTCGGGGGCATATCGGTATTGTACCGGGGCCACCGGAGGGGTTTCGGGGGTCCACCGGGAGGGGCCACCTCTCTCGGAGGGCCTAATGGGTGTAGAGGAAAGGGGAACCAGCCCTACATGGGCTGGCCGCATCCCCCCCTTGGGCCCATGCGCCTAGGGTTGGGGGGAAACCCTAAAGGGGGCGCCCCCCTTGCTTGGGGGGCAAGCCCCCTCCCCTTGGCCGCCGCCCCCCTCTAGATCTCATCTAGAGGGGGCCGGCCCCCTTCCTCCTTCCCCTATACATAGAGGGGCAAGGGGAGGGCTGCACACAACATCCAAGGCGCAGCCCCTCCCCTCCCCAACACCTCTCCTCCTCCATAAGAGCTTGGCGAAGCCCTGCCGGAGTACTGCAGCTTCACCACCACCACGCCATCGTGCTGCTGTTGGAGCCCTCTTCCTCAACCTCTCCCTCCTCCTTGCTGGATCAAGGCGCGGGAGACGCCCTCGCTCCGTACGTGTGTTGAACGCGGAGGTGCTGTCCGTTCGGCGCTAGGATCTTCGGTGATTTGGATCACGACGAGTACGACTCCATCAACCCCGTTCTCTTGAACGCTTCCGCTTGTGATCTACAAGTGTATGTAGATGCACTCCTCTCTCCCTCGTTGCTAGATGACTCCATAGATAGATCTTGGTGATGCGTAGAAAATTTTAAAATTCTGCTACGTTCCCCAACAGTGGCATCATGAGCTAGGTCTATGCGTAGTTACTATGCACGAGTAGAACACAAAGCAGTTGTGGGCGTCGAAATTGTCAATTTGCTTGCCGTTACTAGTCTTGTCTTGATTCGGCGGCATCGTGGGATGAAGCAGCCCGGACCGACCTTACACGTACGCTTACGTGAGACTGGTTCCACCGATTGACATGCACTAGTTGCATAAGGTGGCTGGCGGGTGTCTGTCTCTCCCACTTTAGTCGGATCGGACTCGATGAACAGGGTCCTTATGAAGGGTAAATAGAAATTGGCAATTCATGTTGTGGTTTTGGCGTAGGTAAGAAACGTTCTTGCTAGAAACCTATAGCAGCCACGTAAAAACTTGCAACAACAATTAGAGGACGTCTAACTTGTTTTTGCAGCAAGTGTTTTGTGGTGTGATATGGCCAAAGGATGTGATGAATGATATATGTGATGTATGAGATGATCATGTTCTTGTAATAGGAATCACGACTTGCATGTCGATGAGTATGACAACCGGCAGGAGCCATAGGAGTTGTCTTTATTTATTTATGACCTGCGTGTCAACATAAACGTCATGTAATTACTTTACTTTATTGCTAAAGCGTTAGCCATAGTAGTAGAAGTAATAGATGACGAGACAGCTTCAAGAAGACACGATGATGGCGATCATGGTGTCATGTCGGTGACAACGATGATCATGGAGCCCCGAAGATGGAGATCAAAAGGAGCAAATGATATTGTCCATATCATGTCACTATTTGATTGCATGTGATGTTTATCATGTTTTACATCTTATTTGCTTAGAACGACGGTAGCTTAAATAAGATGATCCCTCGTAATAATTTCAAGAAAGTGTTCCCCCTAACTGTGCACCGTTGCGAAGGTTCGTTGTTTCGAAGCACCACGTGATGATCGGGTGTGATAGATTCTAACGTTCGAATACAACGGGTGTAAGCCAGATTTACACATGCAATACACTTAGGTTGACTTGACGAGCCTAGCATGTACAGACATGGACTCGGAACACGGAAGACCAAAAGGTCGAGCATGAGTCGTATAGAAGATACGATCAACATGAAGATGTTCACCGATGTTGGCTAGTCCGTCTCATGTGATGATCGGACACGGCCTAGTTAACTCGGATCATGTTATACTTAGATGACTGGAGGGATGTCTATCTGAGTGGGAGTTCATTGAATAATTTGATTAGATGAACTTAATTATCATGAACTTAGTCTAAATTCTTTACAATATGTCTTGTAGATCAAATGGCCCACGTTGTCCTCAACTTCAACGCGTTCCTAGAGAAAACCAAGCTGAAAGATGATGGCAGCAACTATACAGACTGGGTCCGGAACCAGAGGATCATCCTCATAGCTGCCAAGAAAGATTATGTCCTAGAAACACCGCTAGCTGACGCACCCATCCCACAGAACCAAGACGTTATGAACGCTTGGCAGTCACGTGCTGATGATTACTCCCTCGTTCAGTGCGGCATGCTTTACAGCTTAGAACCGGGGCTCCAAAAGCGTTTTGAGAGACACGGAGCATATGAGATGTTCGAAGAGCTGAAAATGGTTTTTCAAGCTCATGCCCGGGTCGAGAGATATGAAGTCTCCGACAAGTTCTTCAGTTGTAAGATGGAGGAAAATAGTTCTGTCAATGAACACATACTCAAAATGTCTGGGTTGCATAACCGCTTGACTCAGCTGGGAGTTAATCTCCCGGATGACGCAGTCATTGACAGAATCCTTCAGTCGCTTCCACCGAGCTACAAGAGCTTTGTGATGAACTTCAATATGCAGGGGATGGAAAAGACCATTCCTGAGGTATATTCAATGCTGAAATCAGCAGAGGTAGAAGTCAAAAAGGAACATCAAGTGTTGATGGTGAATAAAACCACTAAGTTCAAGAAAGGCAAGGGTAAGAAGAACTTCAAGAAGGATGGAAGGGAGTTGCCGCGCCTGGTAAGCAAGCTGCCGGGAAGAAGCCAATGAATGGACCCAAGCCCGAGACTGAGTGTTTTTATTGCAAGGGAAGTGGTCACTGGAAGCGGAACTGCCCCAAATACTTAGCGGACAAGAAGGCCGGCAACACGAAAGGTATATGTGATATACATGTAATTGATGTGTACCTTACCAGTACTCGTAGTAGCTCCTGGGTATTAGATACCGGTGCGGTTGCTCACATTTGTAACGCAAAGCAGGAGCTGCGGAATAAGCGGAGACTGGCGAAGGACGAGGTGACGATGCGCGTCGGGAATGGTTCCAAGGTCGATGTGATCGCCGTCGGCACGCTACCTCTACATTTACCTACGGGATTAGTTTTAAACCTCAATAATTGTTATTTAGTGCCAGCTTTGAGCATGAACATTGTATCAGGATCTCGTTTAATTCGAGATGGCTACTCATTTAAATCCGAGAATAATGGTTGTTCTATTTATATGAGAGATATGTTTTATGGTCATGCTCCGATGGTGAATGGTTTATTCTTAATGAATCTCGAGCGTAATGCTACACATATTCATAGTGTGAATACCAAAAGATGTAAGGTTGATAATGATAGTCCCACATACTTGTGGCACTGCCGCCTTGGTCACATAGGTGTCAAACGCATGAAGAAGCTCCATGCAGATGGATTTTTAGAGTCTCTTGATTATGAATCATTTGACACGTGCGAATCATGCCTCATGGGTAAAATGACCAAGACTCCGTTCTCAGGAACAATGGAGCGAGCAACCAATTTATTGGAAATCATACATACTGATGTGTGCGGTCCAATGAGTGTTGAGGCTCGCGGTGGCTATCGTTATGTTCTCACCCTCACTGATGACTTGAGTAGATATGGGTATGTCTACTTAATGAAACACAAGTCTGAGACCTTTGAAAAGTTCAAGGAATTTCAGAGTGAGGTAGAGAATCAACGTGACAGGAAAAGCAAGTTTTTGCGATCAGATCATGGAGGAAAATACTTGAGTCACAAGTTTGGCACGCACTTAAGGAAATGTGGAATTGTTTCACAACTCACGCCGCCTGGAACACCTCAGCGTAATGGTGTGTCCAAACATCGTAATCGCACTCTATTAGATATGGTGTGATCTATGATGTCTCTTACCGATTTACCGCTGTCATTTTGGGGCTATGCTTTAGAGACTGCCGCATTCACTTTAAATAGGGCTCCATCAAAATCCGTTGAGACGACACCGTATGAATTATGGTTTGGGAAGAAACCTAAGTTGTCGTTTCTAAAAGTTTGGGGATGCGATGCTTATGTCAAGAAACTTCAACCTGAAAAGCTCGAACCCAAGTCGGAAAAATGCATCTTCATAGGATACCCTAAAGAAACTGTTGGGTATACCTTCTACCTCAGATCCGAAGGCAAGATCTTTGTTGCCAAGAATGGGTCCTTTCTAGAGAAAGAGTTTCTCTCGAGAGAAATAAGTGGGAGGAAGGTAGAACTTGATGAAGTATTACCTCTTGAACCGGTAAGTGGCGTAGCTCAAGAAAATGTTCCTGAGGTGCCTGCACCGACTAGAGAGGAAGTTGATGATGATGATCATGAAACTTCAGATCAAGTTGCTACTGAACTTCGTAGGTCCACAAGGACACGTTCCGCACCAGATTGGTACGGCAACCCTGTCTTGGAAATCATGTTGTTAGACAACGGTGAACCTCCGAACTATGAAGAAGCGATGGCGGGCCCGGATTCCGACAAATGGCTAGAAGCCATGAAATCCAAGATAGGATCCATGTATGAAAACGAAGTTTGGACTTTGGCTTACTTGCCCGTTGATCGGCGAGCCATAGAAAATAAATGGATCTTTAAGAAGAAGACAGACGCGGATGGTAATGTGACCATCTATAAAGCTCGGCTTGTCGCTAAGGGTTATCGACAAGTTCAAGGGGTTGACTACGATGAGACTTTCTCACCCGTAGTGAAGCTGAAGTCCGTCCGAATCATGTTAGCAATTGCCGCATTCTATGATTATGAGATATGGCAAATGGACGTCAAAACGGCATTCCTTAATGGTTTCCTTAAGGAAGAATTGTATATGATGCAGCCAGAAGGTTTTGTCGATCCTAAGAATGCTGACAAGGTGTGCAAGCTCCAACGCTCGATTTATGGGCTGGTGCAAGCATCTCGGAGTTGGAACATTCGTTTTGATGAGATGATCAAAGCGTTTGGATTTATGCAGACTTATGGAGAAGCCTGCATTTACAAGAAAGTGAGTGGGAGCTCTGTGGCATTTCTCATATTGTATGTGGATGACATACTGTTGATGGGAAATGATATAGAATTCTTGGAAAGCATAAAGGCCTACTTGAACAAGTGTTTTTAATGAAGGACCTTGGAGAAGCTGCTTATATATTAGGCATCAAGATCTATAGAGACTAGTCGTCAACCCATGCATTCGCACGGGCTAGTATAAAATATATTTTTATATGGTATGTCTATCTATTATAGTTTTACGTTCTATTGCTTGCATAACATAGAGGTAATAAAAATATGTGAAAATTGGAAATTTGTACCATAAATATTGTGGTATTTATAAACATTATAGTAGCGGCTCTATTTTAGTTCGGTTAACCAACAAAAATCTTTTATTTCTATTAGCAGGACACTTGGACACAAAATTGTATTCTAGTTAAACACTTCGCAATTTAGTTATATATTGAAATTCTAAAACCGGTCGTGTTGACATCTTCATGAGGGTTACAATTAAGAGAGCTGAAATTTCGTATCTTGAACACATGTGTCCGTGCATGTTAAGTTGTGTCTTGTTTGTCTACAGTTGTAATTAATCTTAGTAGGAATCTTACTTCTTACAAATTTAAGCTTTGAGTTCACTTTAAAACTAAATTTCCATGAGTTAAAATCGGTATGTCTGGAGGCGTGGGATGGTTTGAAGTCAAATATAATAATACACAAAATATTTTCAAATAAATTATTGAGACACAACAATATTCGACTAAAAAAGGACTCCACAATATTTTTCTACAAAAAAACCCACAAATATTCTACAATATTATTAGCATATATATAACATTGGTTACTCGAACTTAGGTTGGCATTATAGTGGATGCGTATTTGTATCTTGACTATTGCAGATTGGGTAAAAAAACAGTTTCAAATTTATGCAAAACCATGTAAAATTCTAAATTATTTATTTGGAAAAGAAAGTGACACATTGGAATAAACATTCTCTCTCTTCATAGCATGATACGCAAAAGTGCTATGATAGTTCTAAATAATTAATATACTATCTATAAGTAAGCTTTGGGCCCATTATATTTGCATGATCTACAAAGAGCATAGTCAACAATAAAAGACAGGCAAGAACACGAAGACATACTTTTCAGTCATACATGGTTCGATACAATTAATGGTCGAGACCTGGTACCAAACAATGGCTGAAAATGCCACTCGAAATACCGAAAAAGCTTTATTGAAACATAATCCTGTTTAAAAATTAAAACTTTAAATCATTCGATGAATCGAATAGGGCCCTGGATGTTATTATTCGCAAAAGCAAAAGCTTGTAGAAGGATTTATGAATGAATCAGAAAATGCTCAAAATAGTAGCTCCAAGTGATTAATTTAACGCGGCACGCGTCTGTTATTCCCTAAACATCTTATATCATCTTTATGACATCTTAAAAATATCATCTCTAGTTATATATGTTTTGTGTTAATTGTTCTCTCAGTATTCGAGAATGGATATATGAAAGATATATTTTTAAGGATTTAGACAAAAGTATATTTTTGTACTTGTAGGTGGTGCAGAACTATGGTCATAAGGGATTTTGATTTGGCCAGCCTTACCTACCTTGACTCCTTAAAGGTAGCGCAGAATAACCCATGCTAAAAAGCAGTGCAGAATTAAGGTCAGACTCTTCTTTGCA
This sequence comes from Triticum urartu, assembly GCF_003073215.2. Taxonomy (NCBI): domain Eukaryota; kingdom Viridiplantae; phylum Streptophyta; class Magnoliopsida; order Poales; family Poaceae; genus Triticum; species Triticum urartu. The sequence goes on from NC_053027.1 coordinate 51,276,967, forward strand.
TTCCTACAACAAATGTCCGAGACATAAGATATCAAATTTGAAGCTTTGGAACTGAGGAAAATTACTATAAAGAATTGATAAATAATGCAGACCACGCTTTTATTCTGGGTCTGATAAGATACACTATCATTTATTATTTGTAAGCACTTACATTTGCTCGATCAGTTGTACTTGCCTGGCAGAATTATCTTTTTTTGCACAGCTACCAAATAAAATTGATTAAATCTAAATTGAGCATCTCATATGAACTCTTTTCTCAATGTCATGCTAACTGCTAGTTGCGTATGTGCCTGTATATTGTACAAATAATGTCTTAACAACTGCTTCATGGACCGTGGCATAGCTCCTGCGCAGCTATTATCTTCTGGATCCACCTATTGCTGAAAGTAAATATGCTTTCACCGTTAAGTACTGGAAACCGAGGACATTTTACGTCCCTGCTTTTCTCCCTTTCATGGACATCATATTCTTCTTATCTTGCATCAAGAATTCAAGATGTTTCTTTCTGCGCTTCCATTAGAACACTCATCGACCATGACAGCAAGTTCCGATATAGGGGATGCTTATGTGCAGATTTTAAAACCATCATAGATGGAAACACATCAAGGTTAAATTAACTAACACCTTAGGAAGCATAGATAAATTTGGACAAAAGGGAGCTAGTCACTAAGAAGTGGGAGGGAACTGAAGCTAACCAAAAGGAGATCCTGATCATGGCTTCAAAGGATGTGGACATCTGTGTCTAATTTCACATGAACCTGCAATGAACATACTTACGTACACACATCAAACCTTGTGAGTGACGATCCCAATGTTACTACCAACCTAAAACAACAAAGAAAAGAATCAAAGGACAGTTATGGAGATATGATGGTCTGCACTCTACACCTCGGCAAACAACCGCATCTACTGCAGTTGGTTCGTTTCGTAGCTAATTGGTGGAGGATTCTTATTATTTGATACTAATCAACTGCCATTGGTACTCCTCATCTACGGGAGCAAAAATGTATTCTTATTCTTCGCATGATTTAACGCTGGCTGAGAAAAAAATGAGATCTGTGTAAGCTGCACATCCTTGATTGGATCGTACCTTTTTATAATTTCAATTCTACCATGGTTGAAAGATTAAAATTGAAAATGGCCGGAGCACGCGGCAAGCCAGATGGGTTCCTATATGGTTCAGCCGAGGGTACGCTGATGACTTGCGGCGGCGCAACAGTTTTGGCAGAGTTTTATTTTCATAGATTTCTTTTGTTGCCGACATAGAGGAAGGAGAAGAGTCGTGAGAGATTTTTTTTTCGAAAAGGAGGAATACCCCCGGCCTCTGCATCTGGACGATGCATACGGCCACTTTATTGATTATTAACATAAGACCTTACAAAGTCATACAACAGTAAGACCAAAGCCACCATCTTCGCAACCTCTGTCGCTACTCCTATCTAACTGATGAAGGGGCGCTGATGGTCTGGGCCTAATACCAAACAGACCTCGCAGCCAAACCTAACATCCGAGACCCGAGGTCCCAACCAGGACTTCTTCCGGGTATGGGCACCCACCGGTCCGGCGTGCTCGTCAACCAGGCCCCCTCCCGGGTATGAGGCCGCCGCAGCCACGTACCATCAATCCATCTTCAGAGCTGAACTGTTGCATGAACCGTGCCAGGCCTCACTGCCATCGACGCCACCACGACGCCAGACAGCGCCACCATCCTGCACTCGTCCATCATCACACGCCCACCGGAGAGACCCCCGCTGCTCCATGCCGCTGAGACCCGCCGTTATCGACGTGCCAGATGCCACGCCGCTCCTCCTCTTGTCCCCTCCAGCCAACACTTGCTCCAAAACGATGCCCGCAGGAGGGAGAACGACATCGAAACGTCGCCATCGTCCGATCCGGTAGATCCAGATCAAGGGTTTCCCCCGAAGCCTTTCGATCAGGTTGACGTGACCTGCAACGACGATGCCTCGAGAAGGGAACGACGTCCGAGACGCCGCCATCGTCCTCCATGACCGCAGTCAGACACGATTTTCACCGGAGGCCACGGCGTCCCGATCTCGCGGTTGGCTGGAACGGAGCCCTCCGCCGAACCGGTGACGTTGCCGCCGATCCGATCCCACCGCCGTGCGACGCCCCGATGGAGAACCCGATCTAGATCGAAGACGACCTCGACCGAAACCCTGCCACCAGCACCGCCACACCGCGCCACCTCCTCCTAGCCCAGTCGTCGCCGGATCCAGCCGTCCCCGCCTCCGGGAGACCAGCCGGACAAAGCGCCCCTTGTCCCCGATCTGACGATCCGCGCCGCCGCCACGAGGGCCAGAGGAAGGAGGGAATGCCCCGCCGCCGCCCGCGCCGCGCGGGCTTCGCCCGGCGGGCGCACTCCGGCGGCGGCGAGGGGGAGGCGACGGCAGCGGCGGCCGATCGATCTCCCGAGGCGCGCGCGCGGAGCGCGCCGTGGGAGCGGGAGGTGCGGGAGGTCAAGCTCTTGTTTTCAGAAACTTTCCTCGTAACCTGCTATTGCATCTACCACGAACTACATCTAATATAGTCTACAAAATATAGAAATCCATCCAAGATTTTTTGTTAGCTGGGAGAGCAATACGCTCCATCCAAGAATTTTTTAGTTGGGAGAGAAGAGTCGTGAGAGGTAAGGAGAAGGCTGAGCTGAGTCCATATCTTTTTTTTTGACATGTGACCATCTCTACTACTACGTACTACCTCTAATGTAGTTTAAAAAATATATAACTCCATCCAAGATTAATTTTCTTGAGTTCGAGCAATACGCTCCATCCAAGATAATTTTTTTAAAGTTGGGATTGCAGTACGTGGTGATTATATTTGTCATACATGCTAGAGCCAAGATAGCACGTAGGTCGTTATAACTCTTGGGCCCATAGATGGACGTTTTTTTATTTCACTTGGAAAAAATCGGATGATCTACACCGTAATAATTCGGTCCCACACCAGATAAACAGCTCCTAATTTCTAATTAACGTGGTAATTTTTTGGCAGTCTGTAATTAGTATAGATATAGATATAGATATAGATATAGATATAGATATAGATAGATCGAGACGCCTCATTGGTCTTTCACAGAGTACGTACCTTGACAAGATATTGAAGAAGTTCAAAATGGATCATTCAAAGAAGGGGTTCTTGCCTGTATTGCAAGGTACGAGATTGAGCACGGCTCAATGCCCGACCACGGCAGAAGATAGAGAAAAGATGAGTGTCGTCCCCTATGCCTCGGCCATAGGGTCTATCATGTATGCTATGCTGTGTAACAGACCTGATGTAAACCTTGTCGTAAGTTTGGTAGGAAGATACCAAAGTAAGCCGGCATGGAACACTGGACAGCGATCAAGAATATTCTGAAGTACCTGAAAAGGGCTAAGGAAATGTTTCTCGTTTATGGAGGTGACGAAGAGCTCGTCGTAAAGGGTTACGTCGATGCTAGCTTCGACACAGATCTGGATGACTCTAACTCACAAACCGGATACATGTATATTTTGAATGGTGGGGCAGTAAGCTGGTGCAGTTGCAAGCAAAGCGTTGTGGCGAGATCTACATGTGAAGCGGAGTATATGGCAGCCTCGGAGGCAGCACAAGAAGCAGTCTGGGTGAAGGAGTTCATTACCGACTTAGGAGTCATAACCAATGCGTCGGGCCCGATGACTCTCTTCTGTGACAACACTGGAGCTATTGCCCTTGCCAAGGAGCCCAGGTTTCACAGGAAGACCAGGCATATCAAGCGTCGCTTCAACTCCATTCGTGAAAGTGTTCAAAATGGAGACATAGAGATTTGTAAAGTACATACGGACCTGAATGTAGCAGATCCGTTGACTAAACCTCTCCCTAGAGAAAAACATGATCAACACCAGAACTGCATGGGTGTTCGATTCATCACAATGTAACTAGAATATTGACTCTAGTGCAAGTGGGCGACTGTTGGAAATATGCCCTAGAGGCAATAATAAAATGGTTATTATTATATTTCTTTGTTCATGATAATTGTCTATTGTTCATGCTATAATTGTGTTATCCGGAAATCGTAATACATGTGTGAATACTTAGACCACAACACGTCCCTAGTGAGCCTCTAGTTGACTAGCTCGTTGATCAAAAGATAGTCATGGTTTCCTGACTATGGACATTAGATGTCATTGATAACGGGATCACATCATTAGGAGAATGATGTGATGGACAAGACCCAATCCTAAGCATAGCTCAAAGATTGTGTAGTTCGTTTGCTGTAGCTTTTCTGAATGTCAAGTATCATTTCCTTAGACCATGAGATTGTGCAACTCCCGGATACCGTAGGAGTGCCTTGGGTGTGCCAAACGTCACAACGTAACTGGGTGACTATAAAGGTACATTATAGGTATCTTCGAAAGTGTCTATTGGGTTGGCATGAATCGAGACTGGGATTTGTCACTCCGTATGACGGAGAGGTATCTCTGGGCCCACTCGGTAATGCATCATCATAATGACCTCAATGTGATCAAGTGGTTGATCACGGGATCATGCATTACGGTACGAGTAAAGTGACTTGCCGGTAATGAGACTGAACAAGGTATTGGGATACCGACGATCGAGTCTCAGGCAAGTAACGTACCGATTGACAAAGGGAATTGTATACGGATTGATTGAATCCTCGACATTGTGGTTCATCCGATGAGATCATCGTGGAGCATGTGGGAGCCAACATGGGTATCCAGATCCCGCTATTGGTTATTGACCGAAGAGTCGTCTCGATCATGTCTGCATGTCTCCCGAACCCGTAGGGTCTACACACTTAGGGTTCGGTGACGCTAGGGTTGTTAGGAAGACTTTTATGTGATTACCGAATGTTGTTCGGAGTCCCGGATGAGATCCCGGACGTCACGAGGAGTTCCGGAATGGTCCGGAGGTGAAGATTTATATGTAGGAAGTTGTCATACGGTCACCGGAAAGGTTCGGGGGCATATCGGTATTGTACCAGGGCCACCGGAGGGGTTCCGGGGGTCCACCGGGAGGGGCCACCTCTCTCGGAGGGCCTAATGGGCTGTAGAGGAAAGGGGAACCAGCCCTACATGGGCTGGCCGCATCCCCCCCTTGGGCCCATGCGCCTAGGGTTGGGGGGAAACCCTAAAGGGGGCGCCCCCTTGCTTGGGGGGCAAGCCCCCTCCCCTTGGCCGCCCCCCCCTCTAGATCTCATCTAGAGGGGGCCGGCCCCTTCCTCCTTCCCCTATAAATAGAGGGGCAAGGGGAGGGCTGCACACAACATCCAAGGCGCAGCCCCTCCCCTCCCCAACAACTCTCCTCCTCCATAAGAGCTTGGCGAAGCCCTGCCGGAGTACTGCAGCTTCATTACCACCACGCCGTCGTGCTGCTGTTGGAGCCCTCTTCCTCAACCTCTCCCTCCTCCTTGCTGGATCAAGGCGCGGGAGACGTCCTCGCTCCGTACGTGTGTTGAACGCGGAGGTGCCGTCCGTTCGGCGCTAGGATCTTCGGTGATTTGGATCACGACGAGTACGACTCCATCAACCCCGTTCTCTTGAACGCTTCCGCTTGTGATCTACAAGGGTATGTAGATGCACTCCTCTCTCTCCCTCGTTGCTAGATGACTCCATAGATAGATCTTGGTGATGCGTAGAAAATTTTAAAATTCTGCTACGTTCCCCAACAGAAACTTCAACCTGAAAAGCTCGAACCCAAGTCGGAAAAATGCGTCTTCATAGGATACCCTAAGGAAACTATCGTGTATACCTTCTACCTCAGATCTGAAGGCAAGATCTTTGTTGCCAACAATGGATCCTTTCTATAGAAAGAGTTTCTCTCGAAAGAAGTAAGTGGGAGGAAAGTAGAACTTGATGAGGTACTGCCTCTTGAACCAGAAAGTAGCGCAGCTCAGGAAGATGTTTCTATGGTGCCTGCACCGACTAGAGAGGAATTTAATGATGATGATCATGAAACTTCGGATCAAGTTGCTACTGAACTTCGTAGGTCCACGAGGACACGTTCCGCACCAGAGTGGTACGGCAACCCTATCCTGGAAATCATGTTGTTAGACAACGGTGAACCTTCGAACTATGAAGAAGCGATGGCGGGCCCGGATTCCAACAAATGGCTTGAAGCTATGAAATCCAAGATAGGATCCATGTATGAAAACGAAGTATGGACTTTGACAGACTTGCCCGATGATCGGCAAGCCATAGAAAATATATAGTTCTTTAAGAAGAAGACTGACGCGGATGGTAATGTGACCATCTATAAGGCTTGGCTTGTCGCTAAGGGTTATCGACAAGTTCAAGGGGTTGACTATGATGAGACCTTCTCACCAGTAGCGAAGCTGAAGTGCGTCCGAATCATGTTAGCAATTGCCGCATTCTATGATTATGATATATGGCAAATGGACGTCAAAACAGCATTCCTTAATAGTTTCCTTAAGGAAGAATTGTATATGATGCAGCCGGAAGGTTTTGTTGATCCTAAGAATGCTGACAAGGTATGCAAGCTCCAGTGCTCAATCTATGGGCTGGTGCAAGCATCTCGGACTTGGAACATTCGCTTTGATTTGATGATCAAAGTGTTTGGGTTTACGCAGACTTATGGAGAAGCATGTGTTTACAAGAAAGTCAGCGTGAGCTCTGTAGCATTTCTCATATTATATGTGGATGACATACTATTGATGGGAAATGATATAGAACTTTTGGAAAGCATAAAGGCCTACTTGAATAAGTTTTTTTCAATGAAGGACCTTGGAGAAGCTGCTTACATATTAGGCATCAAGATCTATAGAGATAGATCGAGACGCCTCATTTGTCTTTCACAAAGCACATACCTTGACAAGATATTGAAGAAGTTCAATATGGATCAGTCTAAGAAGGGGTTCTTGCATGTATTACAAGGTGTGAAATTGAGCACAGCTCAATGCCCGACCTCGGCAGACAATAGAGAAAAGATGAGTGTCATCCCCTATGCCTCAGCCATAGGGTCTATTATGTATGCCATGATGTGTACCAGACCTGATGTGAACCTTGCCATAAGCTTGGTAGGGAGGTACCCAAGTAATCCCGGTATGGAACACTGGACAGCGGTCAAGAATATCCTAAAGTACCAGAAAAGGACTAAGGATTTGTTTCTCGTTTATGGAGGTGACGAAGAGCTTGTCGTAAAGGGTTACGTCGATGCTAGCTTCGACACAGATTTGGATGACTCCAAGTCACAAACCGGATACATGTACATTTTGAATGGTGGAGCAGTCAGCTGGTGCAGTTGCAAGCAAAGCGTCATGGTGGGATCTACATGTGAAGCGGAGTACATAGCAGCCTTGGAGGCAGCACATGAAGCAGTCTAGATGAAGGAGTTCATCACCGACCTAGGAGTTATTCCCAATGCGTCGGGCCCAATGACTCTCTTCTGTGACAACACTGGAGCTATTGCCCTTGCCAAGGAGCCCAGGTTTCACAAGAAGACCAGGCATATCAAGCGTCGCTTCAACTCCATTCGTGAATATATTCAGGATGGAGATATAGATATTTGTAAAGTGCATACGGATCTAAATGTCGCAGATGCGTTGACTAAACCTCTTCCACGAGCAAAACATGATCACCACCAGAACTCTATGGGTGTTCGATTCATCACAACGTAACTAGATTATTGACTCTAGTGCAAGTGGGAGACTATTAGAAATATGCCCTAGAGGCAATAATAAAGTGGTTATTATTATATTTCCGTGTTCATGATAATTGTCTATTGTTCATGCTATAACTGTATTAACCGGAAACCGTAATACATGTGTGAATACATAGATCGTAATATGTCCCTAGTAAGCCTCTAGTTGACTAGCTCGTTGATCAATTGATGGTCACGGTTTCCTGATCATGGACATTGGATGTCATTGATAACGGGATCACATCATTAGGAGAATGATGTGATGGACAAGACCCAATCCTATGCGTAGCACAAGATCGTGTAGTTCATCTACTAAAGCTTTTCTAATGTCAAGTATCATTTCCTTAGACCATGAGATTGTGCAACTCTCGGATACCGTAGGAATGCTTTGGGTGTACCAAACGTCACAACATAACTGGGTGGCTATAAAGGTGCACTACAGGTATCTCCGAAAGTATCTGTTGGGTTGGCACAAATCGAGACTGGGATTTGTCACTCCGTATGACGGAGAGGTATCTCTGGGCCCACTCGGTAATGCATCATCATAACGAGCTCAATGTGACTAAGGAGTTAGCCATAGGATCATGCGTTACGGAACAAGTAAAGAGACTTGCCGGTAACGATATTGAACGAGGTATAGAGATACCGATGATCGAATCCCGGGCAAGTAACATGCCGATAGACAAAGGGAATTGTATACGGGATTGATTGAATCCCGACATCGTGGTTCATCCGATAAGATCATCGTGGAACATGTGGGAGCCAACATGGGTATACAGATCCCATTATTGGTTATTGGCCGGAGAGATGTCTTGGTCATGTATGTATGGTTCCCGAACCCGTAGGGTCTACACACTTAATGTTCGATGATGCTAGGGTTATAGGGAAAGTATGTGCGTGGTTATGGAATGTTGTTTGGAGTCCCAGATGAGATCCTGGACGTCACGGGGAGTTCCGGAGGTAAAAAATTATATATATGAAGTGAGGATTTGGACACCGGAAGTGTTCCGAGCATCACCGGTAATGTACCAGGACCACCGGAAGGGTTCTGGGGGTCCACCGGGAGGGGCCACTGATACGTCTCCAACGTATCTATAATATTTTATTATTACATGCTATTATATTGTCTGTTTTGGATGTTTAATGGGCTTTAATATACATTTTTATATTATTCTTGGAACTAACCTATTAACCAAAGGCCCAGTGCAAATTGTTGTTTTTTTGCCTATTTCAGTATTTCACAGAAAAGGAATATCAAACGAAATCCAAACGGAATGAAACCTTCGGGAGAGTTATTTTTGGAACAAACGTGATCCAGGGGACTTGGAGTGGACGTGAAGAAAGAAGCGAGGAGGCCACGAGGCAGGGAGCGTGCCTAGGGGGTAGGCGCGCCCCCCACCCTCGTGGGCCCCTCGCAGCTCCATTGATGTACTTCTTCCTCCTATATTTACCCATATACCCCGAAAACATCCAAGAGCACCACGAAACCCTATTTCCACCGCCGCAACCTTCTGTACCCGTGAGATCCCATCTTAGGGCCTTTTCCGGCGCTCTGCCGGAGGGGGAATCGATCACGAAGGGCTTCTACATCAACAACATAGCCTCTCCGATGATGTGTGAGTAGTTTACCACAGACCTTCGGGTCCATAGTTATTAGCTAGATGGCTTCTTCTCTCTCTTTGGATCTCAATACAAAGTTCTCCTCGATTCTCTTGGAGATCTATTCGATGTAATTCTTTTTGCGGTGTGTTTGTCGAGATCCGATGAATTGTGGGTTTATGATCAAGATTATCTATGAACAATATTTGATTCTTCTCTGAAATCTTTTATGCATGATTCAAATATCTTTGCAAGTCTCTTCGAATTATCAGTTTGATTTGGCCTACTAGATTGATCTTTCTTGCAATGGGTGAAGTGCTTAGCTTTGGGTTCAATGTTGCGGTGTCCTTTCCCAGTGACAGCAGGGGCAGCAAGGCACGTATTGTATTGTTGCCATCGAGGATAAAAAGATGGGGTTTATATCATATTGCTTGAGTTTATCCCTCTACATCATGTCATCTTTCCTAATGTGTTACTCTGTTCTTATGAACTTAATACTCTAGATGCATGCTGGATAGCGGTCGATGTGTGGAGTAATAGTAGTAGATGCAGAATCGTTTCGGTCTACTTGTCGCGGACGAGATGCCTATATACATGATCATGCCTAGATATTCTCATAACTATGCGCTTTTCTATCAATTGCTCGACAGTAATTTGTTCACCCATCGTAGAATTTGCTATCTTGAGAGAAGCCACTAGTGAAACCTATTGCCCCCCGGGTCTATCTTCCATCATATTATTTTCCTATCAACTTGCTTTTTCTATTTTGCAATCTTTATTTTACAGTCTATACAACAAAATACCAAAAATATGTATCTTATTATTTTTATCAGATCTCACTTTCGTAAATGACCGTGAAGGGATTGACAACCCCTTTATCGCGTTGGTTGTGAGGTTCTTGTTTGTTTGTGCAGGTACGAGGGACTTGCGTGTAGTCTCCTACTGGATTGATACCTTGGTTCTCAAAAACTGAGGGAAATACTTACGCTACTGTGCTGCATCACCCTTTCCTCTTCAAGGGAAAACCAACGCAAGCTCAAGAGGTAGCAAGGAGGATTTCTGGCGCCGTTGCCGGGGAGATCTACGCACAAGTCAAGACATACTAAGTACCCATCACAAAATCTTATCCCTCGCATTACATTATTTGCCATTTGCCTCTCGTTTTCCTCTCCCCCACTTCACCCTTGCCATTTTATTCGCCTTCTTTTCCGTCCGCCTCTTTTCCGCCCGTCTCTTTTTGCTTGCTTTTTGTTTGCTTGTGTGTTGGATTGATTGTTTGTTACGATGGCTCAAGATAATAGTAAATTGTGTGATTTCTCCAGTACCAACAATAATGATTTTATTAGCACTCCGATTGCTCCTCTTACTGATGCTAAATCTTTTGAAATTAATACTGCTTTGCTGAATCTTGTCATGAAAGATCCGTTTTCTGGCCTTCCTAGTGAAGATGCCACTACCCATCTAAACAATTTTGTTGATTTATGTGATATGCAAAAGAAGAAAGATGTGGATAATGATATTGTTAAATTGAAGCTATTTCCGTTTTCGCTTAGAGATCGTGCTAAAACTTGGTTTTCATCTTTGCCTAAAAATAGTATTGATTCATGGAATAAGTGCAAAGATGCTTTTATCTCTAAGTATTTTCCTCCCACTAAGATCATCTCTCTTAGAAACGATATCATGAATTTTAAGCAACTTGATCATGAGCATGTTGCACAGGCTTGGGAGAGGATGAAATTAATGATACGTAATTTCCCTACTCATGGATTAAATTTATGGATGATCATACAAAATTTTTATGCCGGATTGAATTTTGCTTCTAGAAATCGTTTAGATTCGGCCGCGGGAGGCACTTTTATGGAAATCACTTTCGGAGAAGCTACTAAACTCCTAGATAATATTATGGTTAATTATTCTCAATGGCACACCGAAAGATCTACTAGTAAAAAGGTTCATGCTATTGAAGAAATTAATGTTTTGAGTGGAAAGATGGATGAACTTATGAAATTGTGTGCTAATAAGAGTGTTTCTTCTGATCCTAATGATATTCCTTTGTCTACTTTGATTGAGAATAATAATGAATCTATGGATGTGAATTTTGTTGGTAGGAACAATTTTGGTAACAACGCGTATAGAGGAAACTTTAATCCTAGGCTGTTTCCTAGTAATTCCTCTAATAATTATGGTAATTCCTACAACAACTCTTATGGAAATTTTAATAATATTCCCTATGATTTTGAGACTAGTGTTAAAGAATTTATGATTTTGTAAAAGAATTTCAATGCTTTGCTTGAGGAAAAATTGTCTAAGATTGATGAGTTGGCTAGTAACATGGATAGAATTTCTCTTGATGGTGATTCTTTGAAACTTAGATCTATTCCACCTAAGCATGATATCAATGAGTCTCTCAAAGCCATGAGAATTTACATTGATGAGTGCGAAGAAAGAACCGCTAGGATGCGTGCTAAAAAGGATTGTTTTATAAAAGCGTGTTCTTCTAGTTTTCACGATAATAAGGATGAAGATCTAAAAGTGATTGATGTGTCCCCTATTAAATCTTTGTTTTGTAATATGAATCTTGATAATGATGGGACTGGAGATGAGTCAACTTTAGCTAAAAGGTGTCCCAATGATTCGTAGTTTTTAGATCTTGATGCAAAAATTGGTGAAAGTGGGATTAAAGAGGTAAAAACTTTACATATCAATGAACCCACTATTTTGGATTTCAAGGAATTTAATTATGATAATTTATCTTTGATAGATTGTATTTTCTTATTGCAATCCGTGCTAAATTCTCCTCATGCTTATGATCAAAATAAAGCTTTTACCAAACATATCGTTGATGCTTTAATGAAATCTTATGAAGAAAAGCTTGAATTAGAAGTTTCTATCCATAGAAAACTTTATGATGAGTGGGAACCTACTATTAAAATTAAAATTAAAGATCATGAATGCTTTGCTTTATGTGATTTGGGTGCTAGTGTTTCCACGATTCCAAATACTTTGTGTGATGTGTTAGGTTTCCGTGAATTTGATGATTGTTCTTTAAATTTGCATCTTGTGGATTCCACTATTAAGAAACCTATGGGAAGGATTAATGATGTTCTTATTGTTGCAAATAGGAACTATGTGCCCGTAGATTTCATTATTCTTAATATAGATTGCAATCCTTCATGTCCTATTATTCTTGGTAGACCTTTCCTTAGAACGATTGGTGCAATTATTGATATGAAATAAGGAAACATTATATTCCAATTTCCGTTAAGGAAAGACATGGAACACTTTCCTACAAAGAAAATTAAATTACCTTATGAATCTATTATGAGAGCGACTTATGGATTGCATACCAAAGGTGACAATACCTAGATCTATTCTTGTTTTTATGCCTAGCTAGGGGCGTTAAGCGATAGCACTTGTTGGGAGGAAACCCAATTTTATTTGTGTTTCTTGCTTTTTAGTTATGTTTAGTACTCCCTCTGTTCCAAATTACTCGTCGCAGAAATGGATGTATCTAGAACTAAAATACATCTAGATATGTCCATTTTTTGCGACGAGTGATTCGGAACGGAGGGAGTAATAAATAATTCATCTAGATTCTGTTTAGATGTGGTTTTATGCTTTTAATTAGTGTTTGTGCCAAGTAGAACCTTTGGGAAGACTTGGGGGAAGTCTTTGCTATCTTGCTGTAAAAAATAGAAACTTTAGCGCTCATGAGATTTGCTGCCATTTTTTACTGGAGAGTGTGATTAGGTTGATTCTTTTTGAAGATGATTAATAGACAAATTCCTCACGTCCACCAATTTTTTCATAATTTTTGAGGTTACATAAGTATTAGAAACCTACAGATTACTACAGACTGTTCTGTTTTTGACAGATTCTATTTTTCGTGTGTTGTTTGCTTATTTTGATGAATCTATGGCTAGTATCGGGGGGTATGAACCATAGAGAAGTTGGAATACAGTAGATTTAACACCAATATAAATAAATAATGAGTTCATTACAGTACCTTGAAGTGGTGGTTCATTTTCTTATACTAACGGAGCTCATGAGATTTTCTGTTGAAGTTTTGTATTGTGAAGTTTTCAAGTTTTGGGTAAAGATTTGATGGATTTTGTAATAAGGAGTGGCAAGAGCCTAAGCTTGGGGATGCCCAAGGCACACCAAGGTAAAATTCAAGTACAACCAAAATCCTAAGCTTGGGGATGCCCCGAAAGGCATCCCCTCTTTCGTCTTCGTCTATCGGTAACTTTACTTGAGGCTATATTTTTATTCACCGCATGATATGTGTTTTGCTTGGAGAGTCTTGTATGATTTGAGTCTTTGCTTTTTATTTTACCACAATCATCCTTTCTGTACACACCTTTTGGAGAGACACACATGAATCAGAATTTATTAGAATATTCTATGTGCTTCACTTATATCTTTTGAGCTAGAAAATTTTGCTCTAGTGCTTCACTTATATCTTTAAGAACACGGTGGTGGTTTTATTTTATAGAAATTAATGATCTCTCATGCTTCACTTATATAATTTTGAGAGTCCTTTAGAACAGCATGGTAATTTGCTTTGGCTATAAAATTAGTCCTAATATGATAGGCATCCAAGATGGGTATAATAAAAACTATCATAAAAAGTGCATTGAATACTATGAGAAGTTTGATACTTGATGATCGTTTTGAGATATGAAGATGGTGATATTAGAGTCATTCTAGTTGAGTAGTTGTGAATTTGAGAAATACTTGTTCTAAAGTTTGTTATTCCCGTAGCATGCACGTATGGTGAACCGTTATGTGAAGAAGTTGGAGCATGATTTATTTATTGATTGTCTTCCTTATGAGTGGCAGTCGGGGATGAGCGATGGTATTTTCAAACCAATCTACCCCCCTAGGAGCATGCGCGTAGTACTTTGTTTCGGTAACTAATAGATTTTTTCAATAAGTATGTGAGTTCTTTATGACTAATGTTGAGTCCATGGATTATACGCACTCTCACCCTTTCACCATTGCTAGCCTCTCTAGTACCGCGCAACTTTCGCCGGTACCATAACCCCATCATATCCCTTCCTCAAAACAGACACCATACCTACCTATTATGGCATTTTCATAGCCATTCCGAGATATATTGCCATTCAACTTACCACTATTCTGTTTGTTATGACGCGCTTCATCATTGTCATATTGCTTTGCATAATCATGTAGTTGACATCATATTTGTGGCAAAGTCACTGATGACCTACAAGTGTAGGGGATCTATCGTAGCTTTTCAATAAGTAAGAGTGTCGAACCCAACGAGGAGCAGAAGGAAATGATAAGCAGTTTTCAGTAAGGTATTCTCTGCAAGCACTGAAATTATCGGTAATAGATAGTTTTGTGATAATGTAATTTGTAATGAGTAGCAAGTAATAAAAGTAAATAAGGTGCGGCAAGATGGCCCTATCCTTTTTGTAGCAAAGGACAAGCCTGGACAAACTCTTATATGAAGTAAAGCGCTCCCGAGGACACATGGGAATTATCGTCAAGCTAGTTTTCATCACGTTCATATGATTCGCGCTCGGTACTTTGATAATTTGATATGTGGGTGGACCGGTGCTTGGGTATTGTCCTTACTTGGACAAGCATCCCACTTATGATTAACCCCCATTGCAAGCATCCGCAACTACAACAAAAGTATTAAGGTAAACCTAACCATAGCATGAAACATATGGATCCAAATCAGCCCCTTATGAAGCAACGCATAAACTAGGGTTTAAGCTTCTGTCACTCTATGTAACACCCACAATGCGGCTACATCTCCCACGTGTCGGGGCACGACTTGGAGGCATAGCCTCATGGTAGGCTTGTCGCAAGAGGGGTAATCTTCACACATCCCATGTACTGAATAAGAAAGGGATAAAGAGTTGGCTTACAATCGCCACTTCACACAATACATAAATAATCCATACATCATCCAAGGTACAATCAAAGGTCTGACTACGAAACCAAAATAAAGGAAGACAACCCCAAATGCTAGATCCCCGATAGTCCCAACTGGGCTCCACTACTGATCATCCAGAAAAGAAACATAGTTACGGCCCGAATCCTCATCGAACTCCCACTTGAGTTCGGTATCGTCACCTGCACTGGTATCCTCGGCACCTGCAACTGTTTGGAAGTATCCGTGAGTCACGAGGACTCAGCAATCTCACACCCGCGAGATCAAGACTATTTAAGCTTATGGGTAGGAAAAGGTATTGAGGTGGAGCTGCAGCAAGCACTAAGCAATATGGTGGCTAACTTACGCAAATAAGAGCGAGAAGAGAAGCAACGCACGTTTGAGAAGCTATAAGTGATCAAGAAGTGATCCTGAAGCTACTTACGTTCAAGCATAACACAAGACCGTGTTCTCTTCCCGGACTCCACCGAAAAGAGACCATCACGGTTACACACGCGGTTGAAACATTTTAATTAAGTTAAGTGTCAATTTCTCTACAACCGCATATTAACAAATTCCCTTCTGCCACATAACCGCGGACACGACTCTCAAGAGTTTATACCCTGTAGGGGTGTCCCAACTTAGCCCATCACAAGCTCTCACGGTCAACGAAGGATATTCCTTCTCCCGAAAAGACCCGATCAGTTTCGGAATCCCGGTTACAAGACATTTCGACAATGGTAAAACAAGACCACCAAGACCGCCCGGATGTGCCGACAAATCCCGATAGGAGCTGCACATATCTCGTTCTTAGGGCACACCGGATGAACACTACATACAACTAAAACAAACCCTCAAGTTTCCCCGAGGTGGCGCTGCAAGTGGCTCTGTTTTGGACCAACACTCAAAGGAGCACTGGCCCGGGGGTTTAAAATAAATATGACCCTTGAGTCCGCGGAACCCAAGGGAAAAGTGTCGGGGATATACCCCATGGTATGACCTGGCCGGATATATGACCCGGCTAGGACTTGGCGTTTCATTGGTAACCCGCCAGAGGTTGGCGACTTACGAGTTTGGCGGTTCACTGGTCTGACGACTCACGAGCCTGGTGACTCACAGATGGCCCCGACGACGGGTCAGATAAAGGACTAGGCCCAAGGCCCAGAAGGCCGGCTCATATTATGGTGAGCCGGCTTAAGAGGAAAGCGTAAGGAATATTCCCTTACAAAGGAAGCAAGACTAGGACTCCACTTGTAATTGAGTAATCCTAATCCTATTAGGACTAGTCATGTAACCCGCCCCTTTAACATATATAAGGAGGGGCAAGGCTCCCCAAAAGGAACAAGATTGACAAGTTCCACAAATTGGACAAGTTAGATTTAGACAATAGCTCTCGGGATAGAGCACTCTTGTAACCATAATCATCATCATTAATATCAACGAAGCAGGATGTAGGCTTTTACCTCCGACGTGAGGGGCCGAACCTGGGTAAAACATCGTGTCTCTCGTCCCGCTCAACCCGTCTCAAGCTATCACATAGATGCGTTGGCCTCGCGACTAAGTCCTGACACTAAGGACATCTGTCGTGACAATTCCACGACAAAAAGGCTTAGGTGGCAAATGGTAAAACCAAGGTTGGGCCTTGCTTGAGGAGTTTTATTCAAAGCGAACTGTCAGGGGTTCCCATAACACCCAACCGGGTAAGGAACGCAAAACCAAGGAACATAACACCGGTATGACGGAAACTAGGGCGGCAAGAGTGGAACAAAACACCAGGCATAAGGCCGAGCCTTCCACCCTGTAACACCCCGGATGTAACTTGCCATATTTGTAACTCCGACTCTTGCCATTTCCGGCTTTAAGTTATGAGATTCCCTTCGTGGTTGGGTTTTGTCTTCGTTTTGCATTTTGTTCATGTCATGCTTTTCATATCATGTCATCATGTGCATATCATTTACATATGTGATCATCTCATGCATCCGAGTATTTTCCTCGTTGTCCGTTTTTACCTCCATATCACGTCAATATCAATGAAGCGGGATGTAGGCTGAGCACTCTTGTAACCGTGATCATCATCATCAATATCAATGAAGCAGGATGTAGGCTTTTACCTCCACCGTGAGGGGTCGAACCTGGGTAAAACATCGCGTCTCTCATCCCGCTCAACCCCTCTCAAGCTATCACATAGATGCGTTGGCCGCGCGACTAAGTCCTGACACTAAGAACATCTGTCGTGACAATTCCACCACAGTTGGCGCCCACCGTGGGGCCTGCGCATGGTGGTGTTGAGTTCTTGGAGAGATCTTTTTTATGGGTTGAGAAGTTCACAATTTTCCGGCTCAACGAGAGCCGGCGTGAAAAATCCACATCAACTATAAAGTTCATCAGTCAAGATTGACGAAGCGTTCTGCGGCAGCGGATATGAAATTGGGACTGATTTTAGGGTTACATGTTGTACGGCCGCCTCACGTGTTGTACGGCCGCCCCAAGACAAAAGTTTTTGATGACAGCAGATTTTAGGGTTGCGTGCTGTACGGCGAGGGTGATCACAAGTCGCCGAAGAAAGCATATCCCACCAGAAGCGCTGCAATTGTCCCAAGTTTTTCACTGTTCCGTGTCCGTGATTCCTAGACTTCAAGTCACAAAGGGAATAAATTATTGCTGCTGCTACCTTTCCCTAACATGAAGATTGATCAAGTTCAAGAGTACACGCTAGCATCTTTGACTCGTACGTAATCTGAAACCAAAATCAGTTTTTTTCCTTTGGTCAAGCTTCGATTAATACATGCACACAAGGAAGCTACCAGGAGATGGAGACCGAGTCAAGAAATAGGGAAGAAAAATACTACGTGAGTCCACCTGACAAAAACAATTCAAAGGACAGAGACCGAGCCAAGGACCCGGAAGTGGATTGGATTCAGATTCCTTCACGGCCACGCCTGCGAGTTGCTCCGCCACTCCGGGCAACCGCCGTCTCGCGCCGAGTCGCCAGACCGGGTGCCCCGGGTCTCCGCTCCTCCGCTGCGTCCCGCGTAGAGTCGCCGGACCAGCCCTCCGTTCCTCTACTGACCGCGGGTTACGCGCCCGCCTGCCCAAGCCGCCTTCACCTCGCCGCGATGCGCCCTGCTGCTCGCTTCGGACCAAGCCTGCCTCTTAGCCTCCGCGCCAGGCTCCCGCGCGTCGTCGCGTCTCGCCTCCGCCGAACGGCCATGGTCGGTCTCGAACCGCCGTCTCCACGGCCCCGCCATCGACCGCCGTCGTGACTTACGCGGCTGCCGCCGCTTCATTGTGCCATGCTGAGCCGCCGGTCACCCCTGCGTCGTTCCGCAGTTGTGGCCTCTGCCGACGCATCAAACTGCCGCGGCGGTGTCGCCTCGAGCCGTTTCCGTCTCGCGTTATCTCCAGGCAGCCTAGCATCAACCTGCCGCTGCGGCATGTCCCCGCGCGATTCCGTGGGCGAGTTGACTGATCTCCATCGGGCTGGCCCCGAGCCGCCGTTGTTCTTGGCTTCCGCCCCTACAGCAAGCCGGGTCGCCATCGGCTGACCACTTCCGCCCTGGGCTTCCCGGATTAGGCCCTGCTGTGACCCGCCTGCACCGAGCCGCTGTCGTGGCTTCGCGATAGCCATGGAGCCGCCCACGACCATGCCGCATGTCGAGCCGCCCCGTCGCCGTGGTTCTACTCGCTGTCGCCTTCAAGTCTCCTGTGACGTGCCTCTGCCTCGTGTTGTTCAAACCACCGTCTTGGTATGTTGGTCTCACATGAATATCAATCGGCATAGCCGCCGCAGGCGTACGAAACATCTTCACGATCCCGTGCTAATTTTCTTCATAAAAGAAGAGGGCCAGTGCAGCAAGTACTACTGGTTGATCAAACAGTATAACCAGTCGTATCAGTCAAGGAACAAGCACGTGATCATCAATTTGTGCTATTTAGTACTAATTGCCGTACGCATGTCAGACGAGTTGTGGTGGCCGTTTTACCCGTCGAAGAACAATCTGTTAAGTCAGATTACCACACAGTATCAATTTCATTGTTACACGCTCACAGACATTTTGATGGACAATGCATTACATGGAGATCATCTATCGTCCAAATATATCAGGTGATATCTGTCTAAATTATTTTTATTGTACTTATTAATTCTGGTAAGAACAATTACTCTGTCCTACAGTGTTATTATATGCAGGACAATTATTCACTATAAAAGTGACGCCAAGACCCTGAGTACGGAGTACGACTCGACGACGTCTGCATTGGTGCCTGCGCGTGTTACGCTACTCGACGGATACGTGTGCAAGTCGCCGCCCCCGCCGTTCGGTTTATGTCAACACGAGGTCGACTCATCCGTCTGCGCCTGCGGCCGACTCGTGTGTCCGTGCCGGTTCACAAACGTTGCGGCCACAACCAACTCTCTTGTTCGCGCCGGCTTATAATACCACGGCCGACTCTCTCATCTGCACTGGCTTACAACACTACGGCCGGATTATCTGTCTACTCCCACGGCCGACTCGGCCATGGTTGATTTTAGCTTCACCGTGGTGACCCTCAACTCCGCAGTGTATAATTTCTGGTGTAACATATCAGGTGAAATCCATCCAGTATATTTTTATATTACATATTGCGTTCTTTAAAAAGAGCAATTACTCTGGCTTGCAAGTTCTTTAATGCAGGACAAGATGTTTACTGCAAAAGGGACTGTTATATCACTGAGTTGTTGAAAGACTCATACCGGTTTATATCATGGTTAATTATGAAGAATCTCAAGCCAACTCCTTGAGTCGCCTTGAGACTCGGGGGCTATGATGACAGGACCCAGCAAATGTTGCCAGTTTCGGCAAAATTCAAGAACTCCGGGTCGTTGGAGGGTAAAATAACCCGGTCCCGGAGGCTACCGCCATATTGGTAAAAATTTAAAGGCCGTCAGAGAATTTCCGACTCACAATGATGCTTCGGTTTACAATCCGGCTCAAGGTAAACCTGTCTCCCACAAAGCTTTGGAACTCTAAATATACGGTTTGAAATTCCGGTTTAAAAAGAATTCATATCTCGCAAGTTCGAGTTTTCAGAAAAAAAATTACAGGGACCAAAGAGAGTTTGTTGCACAGCACAACTCAAACATAGGCACCCGGCGAGCACACCTCAGAAATATATCACTTGGGGGCTTCCGGCTTATTGAGCTAAGCTATGATTACCCTTTGATCCGGCTCATAGCCACATTTACAGGTCATTTGGGGGCTTCCTGTTCAAACATAGGTCGTATTCTAAGCAAAGAGAACATAGCTGTCGGGACACTCTTGATCGGCGCAATGCCAAACTCACTAGGGGGCTTCTTGATCGTATTTGAATCATAGCTTAACCCCTTTTGGGTCCGACTTGGATCGTATTCGAATCATGGTAGTTAAAAACCTCTCAAGGTCATTTGGGGGCTTCCTGTTCAAACATAGGTCGTATTTGAACCAAAGAGAACATAGCAGTCGGTGCCCTCTTGATCGGCGCAACGCCAAAGCCACTGGGGGCTACATGATCGTATTCGAATCCTAGCTTAACCCCTTTGGAACGGTTTACTGA
The DNA here is from genome assembly GCF_003073215.2 of Triticum urartu. Taxonomy (NCBI): domain Eukaryota; kingdom Viridiplantae; phylum Streptophyta; class Magnoliopsida; order Poales; family Poaceae; genus Triticum; species Triticum urartu. Next base: position 51,297,701 of record NC_053027.1, read on the forward strand.
TCGTATTCGAATCAAAAACCTCGATTTTTATTTGGTTTAAGTTTTTGCAAACAATCTTTGGTTTTGTCTTGAGACCTTTTTTGTTCAGATCTAAGTATAAGTGTGGTTTCGTTTAAACCTGTCTTGGCTTTGGATGATAAGTCGCCAGCATGTGACAATCATCATATATTTGGAAGTATTGGCTTCTAAGGATTGGGTTATCACCCTTACTGCACAGGTCATGTAAACAGGCAGTACAAATTCAATATCGCAATGGTTATATGTGGGATATTATGACCCGCCCTGCGGTAAACCGCCAAGGGATCTTGTGATTTACTTGTGTGCAGGATAAGACTACATTTGGGTGGTTACCCGCCCTGGCTTTTGACGTTAAGTCGCCAGGGCATATGTTGTTTAAACTCTGTGCAGGATTTATAGAGCTATGACTTACATAAATGATTAAGTTCTAGCCCATCATCAAATATTGAAATTGGTGTCTCAAAAGGGTTATCAATTCTTGATTTTTCTCAAAGGCCATAAGCCGCCGGGTTATAAGAAATCCGGTTTACAATGGAGGCGTATTAAATCACCATCGATCAAGAGCCGCCGGGTATTTAAACTCCGGATTTACTTGTCAACAGATAAGGTATTTAAATCTTTAAATAGCCAAACTTGGCTGGATTTTCATTATGATATTGAATGATTGAGGTTTTCAAACCGGGTTATTCAAATCTTTAATAGCTAACATGGCTGGATTTTTATTATGGTTATCAGTAACTAAATATTATGATTGAGATTTTCAAAGTCGATTCAGCGCAAAGGCTATTATTTTATCAATGGATATGATTTATTCTACAATGAAAGGAATAGTCCCGAGTCGCTGCAGGCTTACGACCCGGCACTTGGGGCTACATTATTCAAATTGAGATTACGTCGAATATGCAAGTCTGTAACATCCCAAATTTTCAATTTGGAATGTTATACATTAGATCATCATTGCATATCATATTTTTGCATTTTGGTTGATCCTAGAAAATTCTACGCAACTCAAGGACCCATGGAGAGAGTTGGGGATTTCGTTATTTTCATATTTGAGTTTTCTCAAATTTTGAGAATAGGATCATTTGATTTTATTTATTTTATCATCAATTATTTCTATTACAAAAAATATGAGAGAGGGAATAAAATGACTTTCCCAAAATACAGAAATATTGAGGATTTAATAATAAAATCAAACAAGATTTTATTTCAGAGTTTTTCGGTGTTTTATTTGAATTTAGGAAAAATGTGCGTTTTTCAAAATTACATTTAGGCCCCCAAATAAATGTTCACTTTGTCGGGCTTGATTTTAGAAGCCCGGGAAAATTTATTTCGGGATTTTTGGAGTCCGTTTAGTATTTCTTTTTATTTTTTTCGAGCGGAAATAAATTTAAAAAAAACGAACCGACCTAACGGGCCGTGTCCGACTAGGACTCTGGCCCGGCTAGGCTTTATAAGCCGAGGCCCATCCCCGGGGAACCCTAGCCGCCCCAGCCCCAACCCTAGCCGCCGCCCGGTCCCGCCGCTGCTCGCCGCCCGCGCCGCCGCCCGGTCCCGCCGCTGCTCGCCGCCCGCGCCGCCGCCGCCACCCGCCCGCGCCGCCTCGCGCCGCCGTCGCCGGACGCCGCCGCCGCCGCCGAGGTTCGCCGCCGCACCTCGTTTTTCGTGCCTTCGATTTTAAAAAAACCGTTCGGTTTTCGTCGGTTTAATAGATTCGGTTTTTTTTAAATAGATTGGTTTTTCTGGTTTATTTATTTTTGCGAGCGTTCGTCGTTTTTTTTTCTCGGATTAAATCCGCGATTTTTCTGATCGCGATTCCTGATCCGATTTTCGTTTTAGTTTACTTTTCGCTCGTTTATCGGAATCAGGCGATTCAAGCGCCTAGAGTTTCGTCTCGAAACCCTCTATTCGTTTAATCAACTTGAACAAGATTTTGCTACTGTAAAATTTGCCCTAGATCCAGATTGCTAGAAAAAGTTGTTTTCTTTCGCCGTTTGTCTTTCGTTGCTTCGTTCGATTTGATTCTTTTTGCCAACCGGAGTTCTTAAGTTGAACCTTCTGGTTAGATCTCTTATTTGAGTTTTACCTGTGCATTAGTTGAGTACTTATTGTTGGAAATATGCCCTGGAGGCAATAATAAATTAGTTATTATTATATTTCCTTGTTCATGATAATCATTTATTATCCATGCTATAATTGTATTGATAGGAAACTCAGATACATGTGTGGATACATAGACAACACCATGTCCCTAGTAAGCCTCTAGTTGACTAGCTCGTTGATCAATAGATGGTTACGGTTTCCTGACCATGGACATTGGATGTCGTTGATAACGGGATCACATCATTAGGAGAATGATGTGATGGACAAGACCCAATCCTAAGCATAGCACAAGATCGTGTAGTTCGTATGCTAAAGCTTTTCTAATGTCAAGTATCATTTCCTTAGACCATGAGATTGTGCAACTCCCGGATACCGTAGGAGTGCTTTGGGTGTGCCAAACGTCACAACGTAACTGGGTGGCTATAAAGGTACACTACAGGTATCTCCGAAAGTGTCTGTTGGGTTGGCACGAATTGAGACTGGGATTTGTCACTCCGTGTAAACGGAGAGGTATCTCTGGGCCCACTCGGTAGGACATCATCATAATGTGCACAATGTGATCAAGGAGTTGATCACGGGATGATGTGTTACGGAACGAGTAAAGAGACTTGCCGGTAACGAGATTGAACAAGGTATCGGGATACCGACGATCGAATCTCGGGCAAGTGTCGTACCGATAGACAAAGGGAATTGTATACGGGATTGATTAAGTCCTTGACATCGTGGTTCATCCGATGAGATCATCGTGGAACATGTGGGAGCCAACATGGGTATCCAGATCCCGCTGTTGGTTATTGACCGGAGAGTCATCTCGGTCATGTCTGCATGTTTCCCGAACCCGTATGGTCTACACACTTAAGGTTCGGTGACGCTAGGGTTATAGAGATATTAGTATGCGGTAACCCGAAAGTTGTTCGGAGTCCCGGATGAGATCCTGGATGTCACGAGGAGTTCCGGAATGGTCCGGAGGTAAAGAATTATATATAGGAAGTGCTATTTCGGCCATCGGGACAAGTTTCGGGGTCATCGGTATTGTACCGGGACCACCGGAAGGGTCCCGGGGGTCCACTGGGTGGGGCCACCTGCCCCGGGGGGCCACATGGGCTGTAGGGGCTGCGCCTTGGCCTATATGGGCCAAGGGCACCAGCCCCAAGAGGCCCATGCGCCAAGAGTAGAGAAAAAAAAGGGAGAGTCCTAAAAGGGGAAGGCACCTCCGAGGTGCCTTGGGGAGGATGGACTCCTCCCCCCCCCCTTGGCCGCACCCTTCCTTGGAGGAAGGGGCAAGGGCTGCGCCTCCCCCCTCTCCCTTGGCCCTATATATAGTGGGGAAAAGGAGGAGCAACGATACCTAAGCCCTGGCGCCTCCCTCTCCCTCCCACGACACATCTTCCTCCTCCCGCAGCGCTTGGCGAAGCCCTGTTGGAATCCCGCTACTTCCACCACCACGCCGTTGTGCTGCTGGATCTCCATTAACCTCTCCTCCCCCCTTGCTGGATCAAGAAGGAGGAGACGTCACTGCTCCGTACGTGTGTTGAACGCGGAGGTGCCGTCCGTTCGGCGCTAGGATCATCGGTGATTTGGATCACGACGAGTACGACTCCATCAACCCCGTTCTCTTGAACGCTTCCGCGCGCGATCTACAAGGGTATGTAGATCCACTCCTCCCTCATAGCTAGATGACTCCATAGATAGATCTTGGTGACACGTAGGAAAATTTTGAATTTATGCTACGTTCCCCGACAGTGGTTTCAGAGCTAGGTCTATGTGTAGTTTCTATGCACGAGTAGAACACAAAGTAGTTGTGGGCGTTGATTTTGTTCAATATGCTTACCGTTACTAGTCCAATCTTGATTCGGTGGCATTATGGGAGGAAGCGGCCCAGACCGACCTTACACGTACTCTTACGTGAGACTGGTTCCACCGACTGACATGCACTAGTTGCATAAGGTGGCTAGCGGGTGTCTGTCTCTCCCACTTTAGTCGGATCGGATTCGATGAAAGGGGTCCTTATGAAGGGTAAATAGCAATTGGCATATCACGTTGTGGTTTTTGCGTAGGTAAGAAACGTTCTTGCTAGAAACCCATAGCAGCCACGTAAAACATGCAAACAACAATTAGAGGACGTCTAACTTGTTTTTGCAGGGTATGCTATGAGATGTGATATGGCCAAAAGGATGTGATGAATGATATATGTGATGTATGAGATTGATCATGTTCTTGTAATAGGAATCACGACTTGCATGTCGATGAGTATGACAACCGGCGGGAGCCATAGGAGTTGTCTTAATTTATTTATGACCTGCGTGTCAACATAAACGTCATGTAATTACTTTACTTTATTGCTAACAGTTAGCTGTAGTAGTAGAAGTAATAGTTGATGAGACAACTTCATGAAGACACGATGATAGAGATCACGATGATGGAGATCATGGTGTCATGCCGGTGACGATGATGATCATGGAGCCCCGAAGATGGAGATCAAGAGGAGCAAAGTGATGATGGCCATATCATGTCACTATTTGATTGCATGTGATGTTTATCATGTTTATGCATCTTGTTTACTTAGAACGATGGTAGTAAATAAGATGATCCCTCATAATAATTTCAAGAAAGTGTTCCCCCTAACTGTGCACCGTTGCGACAGTTCATTGTTTCGAAGCACCACGTGATGATCGGGTGTTAGATTCTAACGTTCACATACAACGGGTGTAAGACAGATTTACACACGCGAAACACTTAGGTTGACTTGACGAGCCTAGCATGTACAGACATGGCCTCGGAACACAAGAGACCGAAAGGTCGAGCATGAGTCGTATGGTAGATACGATCAACATGAAGATGTTCACCGATGATGACTAGTCCGTCTCACGTGATGATCGGACACGGCCTAGTTGACTCGGATCATGTAATCACTTAGATGACTAGAGGGATGTCTATCTAAGTGGGAGTTCATAAGATGAACTTAATTATCCTGAACATAGTCAAAAGGTCTTCGCAAATTATGTCGTGGCTCACGTTTCTGTTCTACTGTTTAGATATGTTCCTAGAGAAAATTTAGTTGAAAGTTGATAGTAGCAATTATGCTGACTAGGTCCGTAAACTGAGGATTGTCCTCATTGCTTCATAGAAGGCTTATGTCCTTAATGCACCGCTCAGTGTGCTGAACCTCGAACGTTGTCTATGGATGTTGCGAACATCTGACATACACATTTTGATAACTACGTGATAGTTCAGTTAAACGGCTTAGAGTTGAGGCACCGAAGACGTTTTGAAACGTCGCGAAACATATGAGATGTTTCGAGGGCTGAAATTGGGATTTCAGGCTCGTGCCGATGTCAAGAGGTATAAGACCTTCGACAATTTTCTTAGCCTGCAAACTAAGGGAGAAAAGCTCAATTGTTGAACTTGTGCTCAGATTGTCTGAGTACAACAATCGCTTGAATCGAGTGGGAGTTGATCTTCCAGATGAAATAGTGATGGTTCTCCGAAGTCATTACCGCCAAGCTGCTTGAGCTTCATGATGAACTATAATATATCAGGGACATATATGATGATCCTTGAGATATTCGCGATGTTTGACACCACAAAAGTAGAGATCAAGAAGGAGTATCAATTGTTGATGGTTGGTGAAACCACTAGTTTCAAGAAGGGCAAGGGAAAAAAGGGATGCTTCATGAAACGGCAAATCAGCTGCTGCTCTAGTGAAGAAACCCAAGGTTGAACCCAAACCCGAGACTAAGTGCTTCTGTAATAAAGGGAACAGCCACTAGAGCAGAATTACCCTAGATACTTGGCAGATAAGAAGGCTGGCAAGGTCAATAGAAGTATATTGGATGTATTATGTTAATGTGTACTTTACTAGTACTCCTAGTAGCACCAGGGTATTAGATACCGGTTCGGTTGCTAAGTGTTAGTAACTCGAAATAAAAGCTACGGAATAAACGGAGACTAGCTAAAGGTGAGATGACGATATGTGTTGGAAGTATTTCCAAGGTTGATATGATCAAGCATCGCACGCTCCCTCTACCATCGAGGTTGGTATTAAAACCTAAATAATTGTTATTTGGTGTTTGCATTGAGCATAGACATGATTGGATTATGTCTATCGCAATACGGTTATTCATTTAAAGAGAATAATGGTTACTCTATTTATTTGAATAATACCTTCAATGGTCTTGCACCTAAAATGAATGGTTTATTGAATCTCGATCGTAGTGATACACATGTTCATGCCAAAAGATAGTAATGATAGTACCACCTACTTGTGGCACTGCCACGTAAGTCATATCGGTATAAAACGCATGAGGAAGCTCCATGTTGATGGATCTTTGGACTCACTCATTTTTGAAAAGATTGAGTCATGCGAACCATGTTTGTTGGTAGATATGCATGAAGAAACTCCATACAGATGGATCGTTTGGACTCACTTGATTTTGAATCACTTGAGACATGCAAATCATACCACATGGGCAAGATTACTGAAAGCCTCGTTTTCAGTAAAATGGAACTAGAAAGCAACTTGTTGGAAGTAATACATTTTGATGTGTGCAGTCCAATGAGTGCTGAGGCGTGTAGTGGATATCGTTATGTTCTTACTTCACAGATGATTTGAGTAGATGTTGAGTATATTTACTTGATGAATCACGAGTCTGAATTATTGAAAGGTTCAAGTAATTTCAGGGTGAAGTTGAAAGATCGTCGTGACAAGAGGATAAAATATCTATGATATGATCATAGAGATGAATATCTGAATTATGTGTTTGGCACAGAATTAAGACATTGTGGAAATTGTTTCACAACTAATACAGCCTGGAACACCATAGTGTGATGGTGTGTTCGAACATCATAATTGCACCCTATTGGATATGATGCATACCATGATGTCTCTTATCGAATTACCACGATAGTTTATGGGTTAGGCATTAGAGACAACCACATTCACTTTAAATAGGGCACCACGTAATTCCGATGAGATGACACCGTATGAACTATGGTTTAGAGAAACCTAAGCTGTCACTTCTTAGAAGTTTGGGGCTGCGACGCTTATGTGAAAAAGTTTCAGGCTGATAAGCTCGAACCTAAAGCGGATAAATGCATCTTCATAGGACACCCAAAACAGTTGGGTATACCTCCTGTCTCAGATTTGAAAGCAATAAGGGATTGTTTCTAGAATCGGGTCCTTTCTCGAGGAAAAGTTTCTCTCGAAAGAATTGAGTGGGAGGATGGTAGAGACTTGATGAGGTTATTGAACCGTCACTTCAACTAGTGTATAGCAGGGCACAAAGAGTTGTTCCTGTGGCACCTACACCAATTGAAGTGGAAGCTTATGATATTGATCATGAGACTTCGGATCAAGTCACTCCCAAACCTCGTAGGATGACAAGGATGCGTACTACTTCAGAGTGGTACGTAATCCTGTCTTGGAAGTCATGTTGCTAGACAACAATTAACCTACGAGCTATGGAGAAGCGATGGTGGGCCCGGATTCCGATAAATGGCTCGAGGCCATAAAATCCGAGAGAGGATCCATGTATGAAAACAAAGTGTAGACTTTTGCAGAACAGATCGATGGTCGTAAGGTTGTTGAGTACAGATGGATTTTAAAAGGAAGACGGACAATGATGGTAAGTATCACCATTAAGAAAGCTCGACTTGTCGTTAAGATGTTTTCCGACAAGTTCAAGGAGTTGACTACGGTGAGACTTTCTCACTCGTAGCGATGCTAAGAGTCTGTTGGAATTATATTAGCGATTACTGCGTTATTTATGAAATCTTGCAGATAGGATGTCAAAACATTGTTTCCTCGACGATTTTTCTGGAGGAAAGGTTGTATGTGATACAACCGAAAGGTTTTGTCAATCCTGAAAGATGCTAATAAGTATGCAAAGCTCCAGCAATCCTTCTAAGGACTGGAGTAAGCATCTCGGAGTTGGAATGTATGCTTTGATGATGATCAAAGATTTTGGGTGTATACAAAGTTTATGAGAAACTTGTATTTCCAAAAAGGTGAGTGGGAGCACTATAGAATTTCTGATGAATATATGTTGTTGACATATTGTTGATCAGAAATGACGTAGAATTTCTGGAAAGCATATAGGGTTATTTGGAAAGTGTTTTTCAATGGAAAGCCTGGATTAAGCTACTTGAACATTGAGCATCAAGATCTATAAGAATAGATCAAAACACTTAATGGTACTTTCAAATGAGCACATACCTTGACATGATCTTGAAGGTGTTCAAGATGAACCAGTCAAAGAAGGAGTTCTTGCCTGAGTTGTAAGGTATGAAGTTAAGACTTAAAGCTCGACCACGGCATAAGAAAGAGGAAGGACGAAGGTCGTCCCCTATGCTTAAGACATAGGCTCTATAGTATGATATGCTGTGTACCGCACCTGAAATGTGCCTTGCCATGAGTCAGTCAAGGGGTACAAGAGTGATCCAAGAATGGATCATAGGACAGCGGTCAAAGTTATCCTTAGTAACTAGTGGACTAAGGAATTTTCTCGATTATGGAGGTGGTAAAAGAGTTCGTCGTAAAGGGTTACGTCGATGCAAGCTTAACACCTATCCGGATAGCTCTGAGTAGAGATACCGGATACGTATAATGGAGCAAAAATTTAGAATAGCTCCAAGTAGAACAGTTATTTGGAATAGCTCCAAATAGAACGTGGTAGCTACATCTAGGAGATGACATAGAGATTTGTAAAGCAAACACGGATCTGAAAGGTTCAGACCCATTGACTAAAACCTCTCTCACAAGCAACATGATCAAACCCAGAACTCATTGAGTGTTAATCACATAGTGATGTGAACTAGATTATTGACTCTAGTAAACTCTTTGGATGTTGGTTACATGGCGATGTGACCTGTGAGTGTTAATCACATGGCGATGTGAACTAGATTATTGACTCTAGTGCAAGTGGGAGACTGTTGGAAATATGCCCTAGAGGCAATAATAAATTAGTTATTATTATATTTCCTTGTTCATGATAATCATTTATTATCCATGCTATAATTGTATTGATAGGAAACTCAGATACATGTGTGGATACATAGACAACACCATGTCCCTAGTAAGCCTCTAGTTGACTAGCTCGTTGATCAATAGATGGTTACGGTTTCCTGACCATGGACATTGGATGTCGTTGATAACGGGATCACATCATTAGGAGAATGATGTGATGGACAAGACCCAATCCTAAGCATAGCAGTAGATCGTGTAGTTCGTATGCTAAAGCTTTTCTAATGTCAAGTATCATTTCCTTAGACCATGAGATTGTGCAACTCCCGGATACCATAGGAATGCTTTGCGTGTGCCAAACGTCACAACGTAACTGGGTGGCTATAAAGGTACACTACAGGGTATCTCCGAAAGTGTCTGTTGGGTTGGCACAAATCGAGACTGGGATTTGTCACTCCGTGTAAACGGAGAGGTATCTCTGGGCCCACTCGGTAGGACATCATCATAATGTGCACAATGTGATCAAGGAGTTGATCACGGGATGATGTGTTACGGAACGAGTAAAGAGACTTGCCGGTAACGAGATTGAACAAGGTATCGGGATACCAACGATCGAATCTCGGGCAAGGTATCGTACCGATAGACAAAGGGAATTGTATACGGGATTGATTAAGTCCTTGACATCGTGGTTCATCCGATGAGATCATCGTGGAACATGTGGGAGCCAACATGGGTATCCAGATCCCGCTGTTGGTTATTGACCGGAGAGTCATCTCGGTCATGTCTGCATGTCTCCCGAACCCGTAGGGTCTACTACACTTAAGGTTCGGTGACGGCTAGGGTTATAGAGATATTAGTATGCGGTAACCCGATAAGTTGTTCGGAGTCCCGGAGGAGATCCCGGACGTCACGAGGAGTTCCGGAATGTCCGGAGGTAAAGAATTATATATAGGAAGTGCTATTTCGCCATCGGGACAAGTTTTCGGGTCATCGGTATTGTACCGGACACCGGAAGGGTCCCGGGGGTCAACCGGGTGGGGCCACCTGCCCCGAGGGGCCACATGGGCTGTAGGGGTGCGCCTTGGCCTACATGGGCCAAGGGCACCAGCCCCTAGAGGCCCATGCGCCAAAGGGACAAGAGGAGGGGAGAGTCCTAAAGGGGAAGGCACCTCCGAGGTGCCTTGGGGAGGATGGACTCCTCCCCCCTTGGCCGCACCCTTCCTTGGAGGAAGGGGCAAGGCTGCGCCCTCCCCCTCTCCCTTGGCCCTATATATAGTGGGGAAGGAGGGCAACCATACCTAAGCCCTGGCGCCTCCCTCTCCCTCCCACGACACATCTTCCTCCTCCCGCAGCGCTTGGCGAAGCCCTGTTGGAATCCCGCTACTTCCACCACCACGCCGTGTGCTGCTTGGATCTCCATAACCTCTCCTCCCCCTTGCTGGATCAAGAAGGAGGAGACGTCGCTGCTCCGTACGTGTGTTGAACGCGGAGGTGCCGTCCGTTCGGCGCTAGGATCATCGGTGATTTGGATCACGACGAGTACGACTCCATCAACCCCGTTCTCTTGAACGCTTCCGCGCGCGATCTACAAGGGTATGTAGATCACTCCTCCCTCGTGCTAGTTTACTCCATAGATAGATCTTGGTGACACGTAGGAAAATTTTGAATTTATGCTACGTTCCCCGACACTTATTGTATGCTTGTTTGTTTGTCTGCGATAGAGTATCCGGAGTGCGCCGCCTGTTACTTCGAATCGCTAGGTTTCCCGGATCATCAGCAAGGCAAGTAACACTTTGATCATACCTTTTCTACTACCCAGTTTTATTGCATTAGATCAATCCTGACACATTGCATGGTTAGGATCTAATTAAACTATGGGATGGGAAGTAGATGAGGTAGTACCTATTACCTGTTTATTATCAAACCTTTGGAAGTTACTTCTATGTTTGCTTATTATGCCATGCTATGCTAGTAGACGTGGATTGGGTGAGTGATATCCATGACAGATGTGAGATTGATAATTAATGGTTTATCTAAGGTGGCAACTTAAACACACATCTGGGTGGATTGAGGCACCTGGGTATTCCAGGACTTGACTGTTTTCTTTTGGACCGCCACCCAGGCTCAAAGGGATCATGAGACTATTCATACTAGAAACTTCCGTGTGCAGCCACAAGCTATTATGGGCTCTAGCATAGTTGACTAAGTTGTGCGAACTCTTACAGTGGTAGACTAGCAGATGTAGGGGATGTAGGTGGTACGGTCTACCCGATCGTAAGGTGCTAGCGCTTCTGAAAGACTGTCTCGGTCATCCGTTTTCTCAAACACCATGTAGTGCGAGAAAACAAATGGAGGCGATCGAGTCTTGTGGGGAAAAGTGCGCAAACCTCTGCAGAGTGTAACAAACTAATCATGGTTAGCCGTGTCCCCGGTTATGGACATCTTGAGTATCTAGTACTTGGATTATCATGTGAATCTCAACATGTTACTCTAAATTAATTTTGTTGGGTTACGTTTAATGATGATGCTTAATTGGGATTGAGAATGCTGTCAACCATTCTCAATGTTTAACAACCACCTTGATAGTAATTAAAATTTTATTCCTTTGAAGTAGGGAAAAATTGGCTTTACGCAAAACTGTAACCATAGAGCTTTCCACCAGCCAAATATGCATATAGTATAGCTGTTTCATTCCATTACTCTCTATGTGTTACCTTGCCAGCATATTACCATGTGCTGACCCATTTTCTGGCTGCAACGTTAATGTTGCAGACTTTTCAGACGATGATTAAGGAGTTTTTAGGTCGTGGTTCTATACTCAGTGATGCCGTTGGAGTTGATGGACTCACTTATCTTCCAAGCCTTCTGCTGTTATCGTTATTAGATGGCCTTAAGCCATATTTATTGTAATAAGTTCTCTTTTGAGACATTCGATGTAATAAGTGTGTGATTGCTACTCTGCTATAAATCCTCCGAGTACTGTGTGGTGTCAGCATTACTGACCCAGGGATGACACCGGAGCACAGAGATCAGACTGTTTGAGGTCTGGTCGCTACAGAGATGGTATCAGAGCACACGCTGACTGTAGGACACGACCACTAAGCTAAAGACCTAGATCACTACTCACTCTCTTCTCTTCTGACCTCTCATCTTTTCTATTCTTTAGGATGGCGGATGCAAGGAACAAGTTTACGCAACCGGATGAAGATGCACCCTTTGGACGCCACTTGAAGGAAGTCACTAGATACCTGAACATAGGAGTACCAAGCTTCACGGGAACCTACAACGCCACTTTACCTGAAGAAGAGCGCTGGATGATTCAAGTTCAAGTTCCAGGAAGGACGTTCATGCCAGTCACTGAGCCCATAGAATTTTCTTTTGATGCACCAACTTGGAGTCTAGGAAAGAGCATGGCAGCTCACATCACCATGGGACGCATTGGAGAAGTCTACCGCAAGGATCTCAGGGATACTATCTACCAGATTTGTGGGCGCCGAGATGAACACTGGGAGATGATCAGCACCAGAAAGGATAGATCAATTGCAGCTTTTATCCAAGAGTTAAACTAGCACATTCGACGACAGGAGAACCAGATGTGCGCCGACATGATAGATCTGAAGAAGGCTAAGACCAGAATCAAGGAACTGGAGGAAGAACTCAAGGCTACACGTGAAGATTATGAAGAGGAAATTGAAGTATTGGTGGATAAGAATGCCGACCTAACAAAGAAGATTGGAATATTTATGGGAGGCCCGACGCCAGTAGAGGAAGACGAAGAACCCAAGGAGATTAGCCCGCAAGACTACATCATCATCGACGGCACCGACTCGGAAGCAGATAGTAGCGATGATGACTATGTTGATGAACTTGGAGCAGATATTATGGAGTCAACAACCGTAGAATATTTCTAATAGACCACCTCACCAGTAGTAGTAGTCCACCATGTAAATATAGTAGTCCGAGCACTTTTGCGATAGGTAGATCGATTGTATGCCTTTGGTTGATTATTGAAGTGAATTGTTTGCTTTTGCTTCATGTGCATATGGGTAGTGTTTTCTCTTTAGACCCTCTCTATTCTTATATCTCATCTTTTCTAAACCCTCAGATGCCTCCGAGACGTGACCCCAGATTTGGCTTTCCACCGGAGCTCACCCAGTTGATCCAGCAGCAGAACACATTGATGCAGTTGCTAGTCCAGAATCAGAATCAGGGGAACAACAACAACAACCCACCACCACCACCACCTGTTGACCACTTAGCCCGTTTTCTTAGGCTGAATCCGTCGGTGTTTTCCAGTAGCACCGAGCCGATAGTAGCAGATGATTGGCTCCGCAAGACAGCTAGGGAGTTGACCACAGCAGGATGCACAGATGCGGAGAAGGTGAAGTTTGCCGCGCATCAGTTAGAAGGACCCGCAGCATCATGGTGGGAGAATTTCACAGCCACCTTCCCAGTCGACACTGTCACATGGGACCAGTTTCAGCAGGCTTTCCATACTGCCCATGTTTCAGCAGGAGCTATGGCCATGAAGAAGCGTGAGTTTCGTAACTTGCGCCAAGGAGGACGGACAGTTGGCCAGTATGTGGAGGAGTTTAGTAAGCTAGCACGTTATGCCCCAGATGACGTTGCTACGGATGCAGCTAAACAAGAGAAGTTTCTGGAAGGACTGAATGATGAGTTGAGCATGCAGTTGATGGTAGCCACCTTCAACAACTACCAGGAGTTGGTAGATCGTGCTCTTATGATTGAAGGGAAGCAGCAGCAAATTGAGAATCGCAAGAGGAAGTATGGACAAGGAAAGTACAATTCAGGAGCTCAGCAGAAGCCACATTTTACCCCTAGACCAGGAGGACATTTTCAGCATACCCATGGGGGAGGTAGCTCGCACAATCACAATGGCACTAAGAATGGTAATGGCAATGGAGGAAGCAACAGCCAGAACCGCACCAACCCATCAACCCCAGCCAAGAAGGACTTGAGCCAAGTCACTTGCTATAAGTGTTCGAAGCCAGGACATTATGCAAATGAATGTCCTGAAGGCCAAAATGGCAATGGAAGTTCTGGGAAGAAGCCGAACCCTTTCAACAGGGGACAGGTGAACCACGTTAGCGTGGAGGAGGTTGAAGCTCAACCCGATGCAGTAATAGGTAAGTTTTTGGTTAAGTCATTTACTGCACTCGTTCTTTTTGATACTGGTGCATCGCATTCATACATCTCAAGGGGATTTGTGGATAAGTATCACCTACCAACCCAAGCCCTTAGGTCACCCATGTTAGTAACCTCGCCAGGAGCAGAGTATGTGGCTAGTCTATGGTGTGATCGATTACCATTAAGGATTGGTAACTATGTTTTTCCCTCAGACCTAGTAGTATTGGAATCTCAAGGATTTTATGTGATATTAGGCATGGATTGGTTATCAAAGTATGAAGGGAATATTGAGTGTGCTAGTAAGTCAATTTTGCTTACCACACCAGAAGGGAGAAGGATCAAGTATGTATCCCGGCATGTGCCAAAGAGGACCCAAGTAAATTGCCTAACAGGAGTTGTGCAGGAGGAAGTACCAGTGGTAAGGGATTTCCCTGATGTATTTCCAGAAGAGTTGCCAGGCATGCCACCAGATAGAGATATTGAGTTTTTGATTGAGCTATTGCCAGGCACTGGGCCAATATCAAAGAGACCATATAGGATGCCAGCAAAGGATTTGGTGGAAATTAAGAAGCAGATTAAGGAGTTACTGGATAAGGGATATATTCGCCCAAGTTCTTCGCCTTGGGGATCGCCAGTACTTCTAGTGGAGAAGAAGGATGGATCGTTAAGGATGGTTGTTGATTATCGAGGATTGAACGAAGTAACGATTAAGAACAAGTACCCACTACCAATGATCAACGATCTGTTTGATCGATTGCAAGGAGCTAAAGTATTTTCCAAGATCGATTTGCGATCAGGATACCACCAGTTGAAGATTCGAGAACAGGATATTTCGAAGACAGCTTTTACCACCAGGTATGGGCTGTATGAGTATACCGTTATGTCATTTGGTCTGACTAACGCGCCTGCCTATTTTATGAACATGATGAACAAAGTGTTTATGGAGTTTTTGGATAAGTTCGTCGTAGTGTTCATTGATGATATCCTGGTATATTCGAAGAATGAAGAGGAGCATAAAGAGCATTTGCGTTTGGTACTTGGAAAGCTCAAAGAACACCAATTATATGCCAAGTTCAGCAAATGTGAGTTTTGGTTGAAGGAAGTAGGATTCCTCGGACACGTTATATCCGGAGAAGGTATAGCAGTAGATCCCGCTAAAGTTGAAACCGTGACCAAGTGGGAAGCCCCAACAACAGTTGGAGAGATCCGGAGTTTTCTTGGACTCGCAGGATACTACCAGAGGTTTATTGAGAATTTCTCAAAGATAGCGAAGCCTATGATGGAGTTGTTGAAGAAAGATACCAAGTTCATATGGACGGAGGAGTGTGAGGCTAGTTTTCAGGAGTTGAAGAAACGCTTGGTTACCTCACTAGTGTTGATTTTGCCAGACCAGACCAAACATTATGAGGTGTATTGTGACGCTTCACGTCGAGGACTTGGAGCAGTGCTTATGCAGGAAGGGAGAGTTGTTTCATATGCCTCAAGACAATTGAAGCCCCATGAGTTGAATTATGCCACGCATGATTTGGAGTTAGCAGCCGTAGTGCATGCATTAAAGACATGGAGACATTTCCTCATTGGAAACCATTGTGAGGTGTACACGGATCATAAGAGTTTGAAGTACATTTTCACACAGAAGGAGTTGAATCTCAGACAAAGGAGATGGTTGGAGCTTATCAAAGATTATGATACGAAATTGCACTATCACCCCGGAAAGGCTAATGTAGTAGCTGATGCGTTAAGCCGTAAGAGCCATGTCAATACGTTAATGTTGGGAGGGATACCCAAGGAGTTAGCAGAAAATCTTCATGAACTATGTGTGGAAATAGTTCCGAGAGGCTATGTAGCAGCACTAGAGATTCAGTCAACTTTGATGGATAGAATCAGAGAAGCTTAGAAAACTGACAAAGAGATTGCCGCTATAAAGGAAAAACTGAGCAAAGGAAAAGCTAAGGATTTCGTGAGGATGAGCACGATACCCTATGGTTTGAAGACCGTGTTTACGTGCCCAATAACCCGGAGATCAGGAAGTTGATTTTGCAAGAGGCACACGATTTACCGTATTCAATTCACCCAGGAAATACCAAGATGTATTTGGATTTGAAGGATATTTTCTGGTGGACGGGAATGAAGAAGGATATTGCGGAGTATGTAGCAGTTTGTGATGTATGCCAGAGAGTAAAGGCAGAGCATCAAAAGCCAGCAAGATTGTTACAACCATTGCCGATACCCGAATGGAAGTGGGATAAGTTAGGCATGGATTTTATCACGGGATTGCCCAGGACTCGTTCAGGCTATGACTCAATTTGGGTTGTAGTTGATCGATTGACGAAAGTAGCTCATTTCATCCCAGTAAAGACCACTTACACCAGTGCTAAGTTGGCAAAGATATACATGACCAGAATAGTATGTCTGCATGGAGTTCCAAGGAGTATCGTATCAGATAGAGGAACCCAGTTTACCTCAAAGTTTTGGAAGCAGTTGCATGAAACTTTGGGTACCAGGCTAGAATTCAGTACAGTTTTTCATCCACAGACAGATGGACAAACCGAGAGAGTAAATCAGATTTTGGAGGATATGCTGAGAGCTTGTGCGCTAGATTATGGATCTAGTTGGGATGATAATTTGCCATATGCAGAGTTCTCTTACAACAACAGTTACCAAACCAGTTTGAAGATGGACCCTTTCGAAGCTTTGTACGGAAGGAGGTGCAGGACACCGCTGTCGTGGGACGAAGTCGGAGACCGCCAGTTATTTGGACTTGACTTGATTCAAGAGTCTGAACAGAAGGTGAAATTGATTCGCGATAGGCTCAAGATAGCCCAGTCCAGACAGAAGAGTTATGCAGATTCTAAACGCAAGGAGACAATTTACGAAGTCGGAGATAGAGCTTATCTTCGAGTATCTCCACTTCGGGGAACAAAGCGTTTTGGAGTTAAAGGGAAGTTAGCGCCATGATTTGTAGGACCATATCGAGTTTTGGAACGTATGGGAGAAGTGGCCTACAAGTTGGAATTGCCCGAAGGATTGTCAGGAGTACATGATGTGTTCCACGTTTCTCAGTTAAAGAAGTGTCACGCGGAGATGGCTGACGTACCGTTGAGAGATACAGTGCCTTTGGAAACTATTCAGTTGGATAACGATTTGACCTACGAGGAGAAACCAATTAAGATCCTCGAGTTTGCCAGCCGAGTTACTCGCAGCAAGGTTATCAAGTTTTGCAAAGTTCAGTGGAGCCACCACACGGAGGATGAATCCACCTGGAAGCGAGAGGAAGATTTGCTCAAAGACCACCCTCACCTATTTTCTAGCCAACCCGAATCTCGAGGGCGAGATTCATCTTAAGGGGGGTAGGTTTGTAACATCCCAAATTTTCAATTTGGAATGTTATACATTAGATCATCATTGCATATCATATTTTTGCATTTTGGTTGATCCTAGAAAATTCTACGCAACTCAAGGACCCATGGAGAGAGTTGGGGATTTCGTTATTTTCATATTTGAGTTTTCTCAAATTTTGAGAATAGGATCATTTGATTTTATTTATTTTATCATCAATTATTTCTATTACAAAAATATGAGAGGGAATAAAATGACTTTCCCAAAATAGAGAAATATTGAGGATTTAATAATAAAATCAAACAAGATTTTATTTCGGAGTTTTTCGGTGTTTTATTTGAATTTAGGAAAAATGTGCGTTTTTCAAAATTGCATTTAGGCCCCAAATAAATGTTCACTTTGTCGGGCTTGATTTTAGAAGCCCGGAAAAAATTATTTCGGGATTTTTGGAGTCCGTTTAGTATTTCTTTTTATTTTTTTTCGAGCGGAAATAAATTTAAAAAAAACGAACCGACCTAACGGGCCGTGTCCGACTAGGACTCTGGCCCGACTAGGCTTTATAAGCCGAGGCCCAGCCCCGGGGAACCCTAGCCGCCCCAGCCCCAACCCTAGCCGCCGTCCGGTCCCGCCGCTGCCCGCCGGCCGCGCCGCCGCCGCCACCCGCCCGCGCCGCCGCCGCCGCTGCCCGCCGCCGCGCCGTCGTCGCCGCACACCGCCGCCGCCGCCGAGGTTCGCCGCCGCGCCTCGTTTTTTGTGCCTTCGGTTAAAAAAACCGATTGGTTTTCGTCGGTTTAATAGATTCGGTTTTTTTAAATAGATCGATTTTTCCGGTTTATTTATTTTTGCGAGTGTTCGTCATTTTTCTTTTTCTCGTATTAAATCCATGATTTTTCTGATCGCGATTCCTGATCCAATTTTCGTTTTAGTTTAACTTTTCGCTCGTTTATCGGAATCAGGCGATTCAAGCGCCTAGAGTTTCGTCTCGAAACCCTCTATCCGTTTAATCAACTTGAACAAGATTTTGCTACTGTAAAATTTGCCCTAGATACAAATTGCTAGAACAAAGTTGTTTTCTTTCGCCGTTTGTCTTTCGTTGCTTCATTCGATTTGATTCTTTTTGCCAACCGGAGTTCTTAAGTTGAACCTTCTGGTTAGATCTCTTATTTGAGTTTTACCTGTGCATTAGTTGATTACTTATTGTATGCTTGTTTGTTTGTCTGCGATAGAGTATCCGGAGTGCGCCGCCTGTTACTTCGAATCGCTAGGTTTCCCGGATCATCAGCAAGGCAAGTAACACTTGATCATACCTTTTCTACTACCCAGTTTTATTGCATTAGATCAATCCTCACACATTGCATGATTAGGATCTAATTAAACTATGGGATGGGAAGTAGATGAGGTAGTACCTATTACCTGTTTATTATCAAGCCTTTGGGAGTTACTTCTACGTTTGCTTATTATGCCATGCTATGCTAGTAGACGTGGATTGGGTGAGTGATATCCATGATAGATGTGAGATTGATAATTAATGGTTTATCTAAGGTGGCAACTTAAACACACATCTGGGTGGATTTAGGCACCTGGGTATTCTAGGACTTGACTGTTTTCTTTTGGACCGCCACCCAGGCTCAAAGGGATCATGAGACTATTCATACTAGAAACTTCCGCGTGCAGCCACAAGCTATTATGGGCTCTAGCATAGTTGACTAAGTTGTGCGAACTCTTACAGTGGTAGACTAGCAGATGTAGGGGATGTAGGTGGTACGGTCTACCCGATCGTAAGGTGCTAGCGCTTCTGAAAGACTATGTCTCGGTCATCCGTCTTCTCAAACACCATGTAGTGCGAGAAAACAAACAGAGGCGATCGAGTCTTGTGGGGAAAAGTGCGCAAACCTTTGTAGAGTGTAACAAACTAATCATGGTTAGCCGTGTCCCTAGTTATGGACATCTTGAGTATCTAGTACTTGGATTATCATGTGAATCTCAACATGTTACTCTAAATTAATTTTGTTGGGTTATGTTTAATGATGATGCTTAATTGGAATTGAGAATGCTGTCAACAATTCTCAATGTTTAACAACCAACTTGATAGTAATTAAAATTTTATTCCTTTGAAGTAGGGAAAAATTGGCTTTATGCAAAACTGTAACCATAGAGCTTTCCACCAGCCAAATATGCATATAGTATAGCTGTTTCATTTCATTACTCTCTATGTGTTACCTTGCCAGCATATTCCATGTGCTGACCCGTTTTCGGGCTGCAACGTTAATGTTGTAGACTTTTCAGACGACGATTAAGGAGTTTTTAGGTCGTGGTTCTATACTCAGTGATGCCGTTGGAGTTGATGGACTCACTTATCTTCCAAGCCTTCCGCTGTTATCGTTATTAGATGGCCTTAAGCCATATTTATTGTAATAAGTTCTCTTTTGAGACATTCGATGTAATAAGTGTGTGATTTCTACTCTGCTATAAATCCTTCGAGTACTGTGTGGTGTCAGCATTACTGATCTAGGGATGACACCGGAGCATACAGATCAGACTGTTTGAGGTCTGGTCGCTACAAAGTCCCATGTCACTGCCAGCATGCACCATAGAACTTGGGGGCTAAAGTAAAGTCATTTTTTGCTCACTTTATTGAAGACCCGACCCATCACATTGTAATGAGCCGACCCTTGGGGGCTACCAATTTCTCCTGTCAAAAATTCAAGGTACACAAGCATTAATCCATTATATTGAACGGTCCGCTATTCAGATGGTAGAGTACAAAGCTCTTAACCTTGTGGACGTGGGATCAAGCCCCATGGTGGAGATCATATTATATGATGTTATTATCAATAAATTATATACAAAGTCCCAGCTCAGTATTATCTTAATAAGCCGGCCCTTGGGGGCTACACGTTGTTGTTCAAGTTTACATGGTTATATCTACAAAGTCCCTGCTCATTATTGCATAATGACCCGGCCCTTGGGGGCTACGCTGGTTGAAGTTTTTATGAGCATCAGGCAATTACAAGTCCCAGGTTGCTGCAAGCATGATAACCCGGCACTTGGGGGCTATAGGTGATATGCATATAAGGGAGAAAAATCTTCAAATTCTCAGTCTTGAGCAGACCAGATTGACCTGGTGTCTGCAACAATCATGGCCCGATGTAGGCAACAATTATGACCTGGCATCATCTATTTATAAACTGGCAGTTTTGGTAATCATAAATTGGCAAGATTCTGCATCTTCAAACCGGCTGCAAATCAGATGAGTATTTCAAGACCAATATTTATTAAGCCGGTGCTTTGGAACCCGATTCGAATGGATTATTTATTTTAATATTTTTCTACAAGAGCCAATGTCAGCAAATTGGTTATGAAGCTGGCCTATTGACCCGGATTTTTCAGAAGAAGTGCTTGGATTTTTTGCATTGGTAATGTTTGAACACATCTGCTAAAGGAGATTTGCTATTAGATCATGAATGCGCAGCCAGGAGGAAATGACAAGGCCTTAAGGATGATCAGGTGCCGGTTCATGAATATATTTGAAAGAAATATGCCCTAGAGGCAATAATAAAGTTATTATTTATTTCCTTATAATCATGATAAATGTTTATTATTCATGCTAGAATTGTATTAAGCGGAAACATAATACATGTGTGAATACATAGACAAACAAAGTGTCACTAGTATGCCTCTACTTGACTAGCTCGTTAATCAAAGATGGTTATGTTTCCTAACCATGAAAAATGAGTTGTTATTTGATTAACGGGATCACATCATTAAGAGAATGATCTGATTGACATGACCCATTCCATTAGCTTAGCACCCGATCGTTTAGTATGTTGCTATTGCTTTCTTCATGACTTATACATGTTCCTATAACTATGAGATTATGCAACTCCCGTTTACCGGAGGAACACTTTGGGTACTACCAAACGTCACAACGTAACTGGGTGATTATAAAGGAGTACTACAGGTGTCTCCAAAGGTACATGTTGGGTTGGCGTATTTCGAGATTAGGTTTTGTCACTCCGATTGTCGGAGAGGTATCTCTGGGCCCTCTCGGTAATGCACATCACATAAGCCTTGCAAGCATTACAACTAATGAGTTAGTTGCGGGATGATGTATTACAGAACGAGTAAAGAGACTTGCCGGTAACGAGATTGAACTAGGTATTGGATACCGACGATCGAATCTCGGGCAAGTAACATACCGATGACAAAGGGAACAACGTATGTTGTTATGCGGTCTGACCGAAAAAGATCTTCGTAGAATATGTAGGAGCCAATATGGGCATCCAGGTCCCGCTATTGGTTATTGACCGGAGACATGTCTCGGTCATGTCTACATTGTTCTCGAACCCGTAGGGTCCGCACGCTTAAGGTTACGATGACAGTTATATTATGAGTTTATGCATTTTGATGTACCGAAGGTTGTTCAGAGTCCCGGATGTGATCACGGACATGACGAGGAGTCTCGAAATGGTTGAGATGTAAAGATTGATATATTGGAAGCCTATGTTTGGATATCGGAAGTGTTCCGGGTGAAATCGGGATTTTACCGGAGTACCGGGAAGGTTACCGGAACCCCCCGGGAGCTAAATGGGCCATGATGGGCCTTAGTGGAAAAGAGAAGAGGCAGCCCTACATGGGCTGCGCGCCTCCCCCTTCCCCTAGTCCTATTAGGACTAGGAGAGGTAGCCGACCCCCTCTCTCTCTTTTCCCCCTCCGCGAATCCTATTCCAACTAGGATTGGGGGGGGGAATCCTACTCCCAGAGGGAGTAGGACTCTCTTGGCGCGCCACACCTTGGCCGGCCAGCCTTCCCCCCTCTAGTCCTTTATATACTGAGGCAGAGGCACCCTAGAACACAGAAGTTGATCTACGTGATCTATTCCTTAGCCGTGTGCGGTGCCCCAGCCACCATATTCCTCGATAATACTGTAGCGGAGTTTAGGCGAAGCCCTGCTGCTGTAGTGTATCAAGATCGTCACCACGCCGTCGTGCTGACGGAACTCTTCCCCGACACTTTGCTGGATTGGAGTCCGGGGATCGTCATCGAGCTGAACGTGTGCTCGAACTCGGAGGTGCCGTAGTTTCGGTACTTGATCGGTTGGATCATGAAGACGTACGACTACTTCCTCTACGTTGTGTCATCGCTTCCGCAGTCGGTCTGCGTGGGTACGTAGACAGCACTCTGCCCTCTCGTTGCTATGCATCACATGATCTTGCGTGTGCGTAGGAAATTTTTTGAAATTACTAGGAAACCCAATAGTATTTAACCCGGAGCACAACCTATCAAGTTTGTTCTTGTGTTTATTTTACAGGTTTAGTTTAACATGCATAAATCCAAATTAAACTGGGGGCTAATGTCGGGGATATACCCTGCGGTATGACCCGGCCGGATATATGACTCGGATGGGACTTAGCGTTTCATTGGTAACCCGCCAGAGGATTGGTGACTTACGAGTCTGGCGGTTCACTGGTCTGACGACTCATGAGCCTGGTGACTCATGGATGGCCCCGACGGTGGGTCAGATAAAGGACTAGGCCCAAGGCCCAGAAGGCCGGCTCATATTATGGTGGGCCGTCTTAAGAGGAAAGCGTAAGGAATATTCCCTTACAAAGGAAGCAAGACTAGGACTCCACTTGTAATTGAGTAATCCTAATCCTACTAGGACTAGTCATGTAACCCGCCCCTTCAACATATATAAGGAGGGGCAAGGCTCCCCAAAAGGAACAAGATTGACAAGTTCCACAAGTTGGACAAGTTAGGTTTAGACAATAGCTCTCGGGATAGAGCACTCTTGTAACCGTAATCATCATCCTCAATATCAATGAAGCAGGATGTAGGCTTTTACCTCCACCGTGAGGGGCCGAACCTGGGTAAAACATCGTGTCTCTCGTCCCGCTCAACCCCTCTCAAGCTATCACATAGATGCGTTGGCCTCGCGACTAAGTCCTGACACTAAGGACATCTGCCGTGACAATTCCACGACAAAAAGGCTTAGGTGGCAAATGGTAAAACCAAGGTTGGGCCTTGCTTGAGGAGTTTTATTCAAAGTGAACTATCAAGAGGTTCCCATAACACCCAACGGCGTAAGGGACGCAAAATCAAGGAACATAACACCGGTATGACGGAAACTAGGGCGGCAAGAGTGGAACAACACACCAGGCATAAGGCCGAGCCTTCCACCCTATAACACCCCGGATGTAACTTGCCATATTTGTAACTCCGACTCTTGCCATTTCCGGCTTTAAGTAATGAGATTCCCTTCGTGGTTGGGTTTTGTCTTTGTTTGGCATTTTTTTCATGTCATGCTTTTCATATCATGTCATCATGTGCATCTCATTTGCATATGTGATCGTCTCATGCATCCGAGCATTTTCCCCGTTGTCCGTTTTGCAATCCGACACTCCTACGTGCACCGGCGCACCCCTCTTGCCTCTTTTCATGAGCGGGTGTTAAACGTTCTCAGAATGGGCCGAGATTTACCAAGTGGCCTTGGTACACCACCGGTAGACCTCCTGCCAAATTTTGTGTCATTTGGAGTCCGTTTGATGCTCCAACGGTTAACCGTGTAACCGGAAAGGCCTCTTTTGTGTTGCAGCCCAACACCCCTCCAAAACGGCCCAATAACCCATCCAAACCACTCCCATGTCCTCCGTCGTTGGATCACGATCGTGTGGGCGAAAACTACACTCCATTTGGACACTCCTACCTCCTCCTAGCTATAAATAGGTGCCCCTCCTCGATTTTCGGGGATGAAACCCTAGCCCCGCTCCCTCTCCGCCGTCGGACACGTCCAGCCTGCACCGGGCGTCCCCGCCGCCGTCCGCCCTCTTCGCCGCCTGCCGCCGACCGTCCGCCGTCGCCGCTCCGCCTTGCCGCCACCAGTCGCCGCTCGGCCGCGCCTCGGCGTGCCCGCTCGCCGCCGCTGCTCTTCCGGCCAGATCCGGCCGCGGGAGGGCCGGATCCGACGAGTACGCGCTCCAGCGACCCCCGTCTCCACTCCGGTCGCCATCCCCGTCATCTCCGGCGAACCTCGTTTTCCGTACCGACGAACCCTAGATCTGGAGGTCCAATTTTTCCTCTAAGTCTTTTCTGTGATACATTTTATGCCTCTGTTCTTCATGGCATAACTCCCTGACCGTAGCTTCATTTCATGCGCATGCTATATCAAAATGTTCATTGTGAGATGATCTTCATTTCATTCCATTGTGACATTCTTGTTTGAGTCCATCTTGAAGCCCAAATCATTGATGCAAGAGTGCTATAAATTGTTAGGTGTTGTTACTTATCAGAGTATGAGGATTTGTCATTTTTGCCACATTTGATGTGTGCTTCTTATGGGCATTAGCTCTACACGTGTTTTAGTCTATGCCATGCCATCTTTACAGAGGTGCTTGCCATGTATTTTTGTGATCTTTTTGGTGAATAGCACAAGCATGCAAAGTAGCCTTCGTGATATTGCTGTTTTCAGGGTCTTAGGATTTTGCTAAGTCTTGTGCCTGCTGTTATTTTTATGCCATGTAAACATGATGCTACAGTGAGATACATGCTTGTTTTGAGTATCGTCGGTAAGGGTGTTCTGGACATATGGTTATGCTCTATCCATCCATGTCCCTATAGGCAATTATTGAGTGCCCTAGCATGTCTTAATCTAGCTCTACTTTTGCTATAAAATGTTCCTGGCGGATTGTTTAAATGTTAATCAATTCTGCCATGGTTGTTGCTAGTGATCCATTCATCCTATGAACTTGCTCTTGCCATGGTTAGCTTCATGAACATGTCATCTTGCTATTGGTATGCTTATATTTTCATGAAATGCTTTGTGGTGAGTGGTTTGAGCTCGCAAAGTAGCTATCATAATTCTGTTTATGACATGCTCTGTTTTTCTGCTAAGTCAGAAACTGTTAATAAAACTTGCTATGTTTACATGGGTGCCATCATATCTTCTGTGCCTTTTTGGCTCATGGTCAGTAAGGGATTTTTGTTCTATGCATTTAGTAGATTCATGCCATGCCTTTGTTTTCTATGATATGTTCTTGTAGCTTGTTGTTTGCTTGCTCTAAACATGGCTTCCTGATGTTATTTCTAGCATGTTAGTATTTTCACCAAGTCTGTGAAGCTGATATCTTTTGCACTTTTGCCATGCTTGTTTGAACCTGTTCTAGTGTGATTTAGCCGTAGCTCAATGTTCATGTTTTGGCAAGAATATTGAGTACATCACTGCCATATGCTTTGTTGCTATGTTGGAGTGCAGTAGCTTAGTTTCTTGTTGCATTCTAGATGGCATCGTGTTGTTAATCGCAGAATTGTGCCATTCTTGTTTTGCTTGCCATTTGCAAACCGTGCATCCGTTTCCGGCGATCTGTATATCGTTTTTGACCGAAATCATCTCTTCTTTCCAGCGGCACACTTGGTTTGCCAAGTTGACGCCTTGTTCAATCTTCCCCTTCTGAAGCATGCATATGCATTGCATATCATGTCTCGCATATCATGTCATGTTTTGCATCATGTAGATTGTGCATTGCACCATGACTGATTGTTGGTACTTTTCTTGTATTCTTGCTTTGGGTAGAGCCGGGAGATGAGTACGTCATCGATGAACCTATTGAGTACGCTTACGAGGATCAAGCTTTCGTCAACTCTGAGAACTTTGCAGGCAAGATGACCATACCCTCGAAATCACTTCTATCTTTGCTTGCTAGTTGTTCGCTCTATTGCTATGCCTTGATACCTACCACTTGCTATATCATGCCTCCCATATTGCCATGTCAAGCCTCTAACCCACCTTTCCTAGCAAACCGTTGTTTGGCTATGTTACTGCTTTTGCTCCGCCCCTCTTATAGCGTTGCTAGTTGCAGGTGAAGATGAAGTTTGTTCCTTGTTGGAACATGGATATTGTTGGGATATCATTATTATCTCTTATCTACTTTAATGCATCTATATACTTGGTAAAGGGTGGAAGGCTCGGCCTTATGCCTGGTGTTTTGTTCCACTCTTGCCGCCTTAGTTTCCGGCATACCGGTGTTATGTTCCTTGATTTTGCGTTCCTTACGCGGTTGGGTGTTATGGGAACCCCTTGACAGTTCGCCTTGAATAAAACTCCTCCAGCAAGGCCCAACCTTGGGTTTACCATTTGCCACCTAAGCATTTTTCCATGGGTTCCGCGGACTCAAGGGTCATTGTCGGTGTCAAAACCGGTGGATCTCGGGTAGGGGGTCCCGAACTGTGCGTCTAGGAGGATGGTAACAGGAGGCGGGGGACACGATGTTTACCCAGGTTCGGGCCCTCTTGATGGAGGTAATACCCTACGTCCTGCTTGATTTTTCTTGATAATATGAGTAGTACAAGAGTTGATCTACCACGAGATCGGAGAGGCTAAACCCTAGAAGCTAGCCTATGGTATGATTGTTGTTCTTGGTCCTACGGACTAAACCCTCCGGTTTATATAGACACCGGAGGGGGCTAGGGTTACACAGAGTCGGTTACAAAGAAGGAGATCTACGTATCCGTATTGCCAAGTTGCCTTCCACGCCAAGGAAAGTCCCATCCGGACACGGGACGAAGTCTTCAATCTTGTATCTTCATAGTCCAACAGTCCGACCAAAGGATATAATCTGGCTGTCCGGATACCCCCTAATCCAGGACTCCCTCAGTAGCCCCTGAACCAGGCTTCAATGACGATGAGTCCGACGCGCAGATTGTCTTCGGCATTGCTAGGCGGGTTCCTCCTGCGAATACTTCATAGAAGATTTTGAACACGAGGATCGTGTCCGGCTCTGCAAAACAAGTGCCACATACAACCGTAGAGAGAATAATATTTTCACAAATCTAATCTACCGACGCATTCCGCGGTGTGACATCACACCACGGCCAGGTCACCATTCGAATCGTTTTTCACAACCAACCTAAGCGTGTTTCGCGAGGCGGTTTCCTTGGCACGTCTTGTCGAAGCAGAGATCGTGTCCCCTTATTACGGGATTCACATCAATACGGACGTGGGTAACCCAACCGCGCCATCAATTACGACGCTTGGGGGATAAGCGAGTTTTACCAGGCTGGTGGGGGCGCATAGTTTCGCCCGCCCTTATAAAGGGATAAGGGTTCACCTTTTTCTACCCACGCCTTCTTCCTCCTTGTTCATCCATTCTCGTGCACTCGAGCTCCAGCGCCCAAGTCCGCATCCTTCTCCTCAACCCTCTCCAAACATGTCCGGAGCGGGAGGCAAGTGGATGGTCTCCTCCGTTACGGAGGGAGACATCCAAAAGTTGCGCGGGGCCGGATACTTAGCCGTGGATATTGCGCACCGGCTGCCAGCCGCGGGGCAGATCGTCCCTACCCCGGAACCTTACGAAAGGGTGGTTTTCCCCACCCACTTCGTCCGCGGACTGGGGTTTCCCCTCCATCCATTCGTCTGCGGCCTTATGTTCTATTATGGGCTGGACTTCCATGAGCTAGCTCCGAATTTCATCCTCAACATCTCGGCGTTCATCGTCGTGTGCGAGGCTTTCCTCCGTGTCCGGCCCCACTTTGGCCTGTGGCTGAAGACCTTCAATGTCAAACCGAAGGTAGTAGGCGGCCAACAAGCGGAATGCGGTGGATCCATGGTGGGCAAAATGCCCAACGTTACATGGCTCGAGGGCTCCTACGTGGAGACCATAAAGGGGTGGCAATCGGGGTGGTTCTACATCACCGAGTCGCGCGACACCAACTGGGTGGAGGCCCCCGAGTTTTGATCCGGAATCCCCACACGGCTCACTTCCTAGAAGGAGAAGGGCCTGTCCTGGGGCTCATCAGTGGAGCTGGACGGACTCCAGAAGTGTATCTGGAACATGATAGGAAAGAAACTCAAGCTTGTCAACATAGTCTAGGTCATGCTCTTCCTCCGGATCCTCCCGTGTCAACGACAGGCTTTCAACTTTTGGGAGTTTGACCCGGCCTAGCACCAGACTCTAAGCGAGCTCTTTGACACGATGCATAAGGACGTCTGGAAGGTGCTATTTAAGGGCGCCGATGTCCCCCCTCCCCTTACCGAGGATCGTGGGCTAAGCGCGACGCGCCCTGCGAATCCGGTAAGTTCTGTACACCTCGTAGGGTATTTATTTTCCATAGTTTAACCATGTGCGGGGTCTGAGCTCCCATGCCTTTGACAGGACTGGGTGGAGACATCGGAGCAGATTGACTGTCCGGCCCCTCTGCCCGAAGACCCTGCAGACGCTCTCCTGACGGAGATGCGGACTCCGGCTCCTTATGAGGTGCTGGAGAAGAAGATCAAGAAGAAGGCCACGGGAACCCGAAAGAGTTCCCGGCGCCAGGTGGTATCGGACTCATCGTCCGATAACTCTGAGACACACTCCTCCCGTGAAAACGAGGAGGAGGAAGATGACGGTTCTCCCCTCCAGCCGGGGGAGACAGCAAAAGGAAGGCCGCCCCAACCGAGGAGGCCGGAGGGTCCAAGAAGGGAAGGACTCTCCTTCCGAACTATTCCACCACCGCTGCCGACAGCGAAGACGAGTGGTTACTCAGGGCCAAGCCCCTGGCGAAGTCGTAAGTATTCGGATACCAGAGTAACTCATGGCATACTTTTATTGCACTGCTTCTCCTAACGTCGAATATGATCATGCAGTCCGCCCCGAGCCCGCATCGACGTATCCTCGTCAGACGGTTCCTTGGACTCGTCGGATATGAATAGCGAGTCACTTCCAATCGCCTCCTCTCCTCGCCCTATGGACAATGTCAAGGTATTGTCTCAAGGGGCACCGGACCGAGGGGAGGTAGTCCTGGAGACGCCTCAAGGCGACCTTCCGGACTCCAGGCGCAAAGGGAGCAAGACTCCTAAGGGCTCCAAGTTCGGCTCTCAACCGAACACCGCGCCGGAACCTCCAGTGGTTCCGGACTCCGGCAGGCGGCCCCCTGCCAAGAAGGGCAAGCCGCCCGTGCCGGTGACCTCTGTCTATCCAGAGGCACCGGACAACCTACTGGGAGCGCTTCGCGGCGCTTCCATCGACGAAGAGCACCGCACTATTATGAGTGCGGTGATCAAGAAGGTTCAGTCCGCCAAGAGCAAACTGACTGAAGCCTGTGCCAGCCTTCTAACAGGCTTTGAGGTAAATATTTAAAATTTAGGAAAATATTACCGCATAGACAGTAGCCCCTGATGCTCTGTTTGGTGTTCACAAAGAAAAGCCAAATAGAGGATCAAATAATATCTGCAGGAGTCTAATACAAGTATGTCTATATGCATATGCAGGCTTCGCTGCTGACCTCTGCCGCACTGACTACGGAGGTCGCCGCACTGAAGCAGAACCTCGAGCGGTCTGAGAAAGAACTCGGCCTTGCAAAAAGGCAGCTCGAGGAGAACAAAGGTAAGTAATACCTTGTCTATATATATTATATATATATATATATAAAAGATGTGGTTGCAAAATGATAGGATCATCATGGATGTGCTAGGGGCCACGACCGAAGTGGCGACCCTGAAGCGAGCGTTGTTCGAGGCCGAAAACAAAGCGGCCGAGGAGCGCATTGAGCGGGAGAAACAAGAGGCACGGGTGGGCGACGTGAAGCAAGAGCTCCAGGCTCTCGTGAAGAAGCACGAGACTTTGGAGCTTGACTCGAAGACGCGAGAGTCCGAGCTTGCTGCGGCCCTCGAGAGCACAAAGCATGCCAAGGCTGAAGCCCAAAAGGCCCTCCAGGAAATTGAGGCGATGAGGAAGATAGCGGCGGGTAAGGCATTCATTATGCAAAGCAGGCATGTGAAAGTAAATTACTTGTTACTTACCCGAGTCCGGAGCTCTCCAGGAGCATTCGCAGATTTTCCCCGCAGCGTGTCGGATGCCGCAAAGTAATACCAGGCCGAGGAGGGAAGCTTGACGGAGAAGTTGTTCTGGTCTCAGTATACTGGGACCGAACACCCGATGCCTGTGAGCGACCAGCTGAAGCAACTGGTCGAGCTGCACAAGGCGGCCGAACAGGCCATGAGGGGCCTTATAGTCCGGATGTGGCCTGGCGACTCCCTTCCCAACAGCTACTTCGGCTTGGTGAGGCGGCTTGTGGATGCCTGCCCACGGCTGGAAGTCATAAAGCGGTCCGTCTACATCGAAGGTGCACGCCGGGCGTTTGCCCGTGCGAAGGTGCACTGGGCCAAGATGGACGCCGAGAAGCTGGTGAAGGAGGGGCCGCCGCAGGGCAAGGAGCATCACCACCCTGAAATGTATTATGAGGGTGTCCTGAAGGGTGCCCGTCTTGTGGCGGACGAGTGTGCGAAGGATGTAATTTTTGAATGAACTTGCTCGTGTGATCCTGTATTATGAAAACTTGTTCATGTGCGCTATGCAACGCTTGTTTGAATTTAAAATATTACCTTCTGTGTGGCTGTTTATCAAATATGAGAGATGGCCAGTCGTCGGCTTCTGCCCCCATGCCACGAGTGCTGGGGTGTTCGGGATAAATCTGAGCACTCTTTTTCCCATTGTTGGGTCCTTCGAGGGAGGTGCTTAGCACAACGAACAAGGCAATCGGACTATAATGCTTTATCACTCTCACTTAGCCATAGAAGTCTACAATTTTAAATTTTGGCGAAGCCCCTAGTATTCGGAAGGCCGAATTCGGGGCGCTATACACGCCTAAGCCGGACAAAGCTGACTCCTCGCCCTAAGCGGCATAAGTCTTTAGGGACTCGAGACCTCTCGAACAGCGACCAGCTCTCGCCTTATCATGACAGTCAGTTTTAGCTTTCTCTACTGAGGTGCTTGCCCAGATGAACCGGGGCACAATCGCAATAGTTCTCCCAGTGCTACCTTAGCTGATATAGCGGAACGTAAGGTACCAAAACATGGGAGCCGGACAAACCCAACTATTGACCCAAGACATGATTCAGAGTTGATGCATATAATGCTATAAGTTTGGGGTGCCGCATTGTCGAAAGTGTTCAGACTTCTCACGCCGTATTATGGGGTACGCTTAAGCCCCTGGCGTATTGGCCATACCAGAGTGTACGGGTACTGAATGTCATGAATGAACATATATATATAAAGGAATAGAGAATGCGGTAATAGTCTAGTGCTATGCATTGTTTATTCAAAAAGGTGCATCAAAGCAGAATGATACAAGTAGTGCGATAAGCAAAAAGTAGGACTATTTGACATGTCCCCTCCAAGGGCAAGCTGAGGAATGGTATTTAAAGCAGGTATTTCACTCGTTATCAGAGACCACCTGGGAGTTCCATGGTGCGATGTAGCTTTCTACCTCCTTGGTTGTTGTATCGTTTGTCTGGCAATCATACTGCCGGACGGGGTTTCCAGAGAGTAAAGTCTTGAAAGAGAGAAAAAATAACAAAGCGGGAAGCCCCTACGGTTGAGACGCGTTTTGGGGCGTGCCGTAGTCGTGCCCCCCCCCACCTATGCCCATGGTATTTTCAATGCGTAATTATGTACGCATGGCACGGATTTCACTGTTTGGCTGGGACTGGGGTGGGAGCCGCATTGCTATGCGAGCTCGGAACGTGCCAGGCAGTCTTGTTGCAGATTACTTCGGGCATGCTTGGCGGTGTCCGGGTGTTTAATCGCCGAACTGGTGGATTGCCTGAAGAGGCTGCTTTGTGCTTCTGCTGCGAGGGCCGCAGTGTGTTCCTTCGTGCGGAGAGAGCGCTCTGTGTTTCCATTGATTGTGATGACCCCCCGAGGTCCTGGCATCTTGAGCTTGAGGTATGCATAATGTGGTACCGCATTGAATCTCGCAAATGCGGTTCGCCCGAGCAGTGCGTGATAGCCACTGCGGAACGGGACTATATCGAAGATTAACTCCTCGCTTCGGAAGTTATCCAGGGATCCGAACACCACTTCCAATGTGACTGAGCCTGTGCAATGGGCCTCTACACCTGGTATGACGCCTTTGAAGGTCGTTTTTGTGGGTTTGATCCTTGAGGGGTCTATACCCATTTTGCTCACTGTGTCCTGATAAAGCAGGTTCAGGCTTCTGCCGCCGTCCATAAGGACTCGAGTGAGGTGAAATCCGTCAATGATTGGGTCTAGGACCAGTGTGGCAAATCTGCCATGACGGATACTAGTGGGGTGGTCCCTGCGATCGAAGGTGATTGGACAGGAGGACCATGGGTTGAACTTTGGGGCGACTGGCTCCAACGCATATACGTCCCTTAGCGCATGCTTCCGCTCCCTCTTGGGGATGTGGGTTGCGTATATCATGTTCACCGTCCGCACTTGTTGGGGGAACCTCTTCTGTCCTCCGGTGTTCGGCGGCTGGGGCTCCTCCTCGTCATCGCTATGTAACCCCTTATCTTTGTTTTTGGCATTTAACTTGCCGGCCTGCTTGAACACCCAACATTCCCTATTGGTGTGGTTGGCTGGCTTGTCGGGGGTGCCCTGTATTTGACACGAGCGATCGAGTATACGGTCCAAACTGGACGGGCCCAGAGTGCTTCTTTTGAATGGCTTTTTCCGCTGACCAGGTTTAGAGCCTCTGAATCTGGCATTGACTGTCGTATCCTCGGTATTGTCGCCATTGATGCGGCGCTTGTGTTTGTTGCGACGTGACCTCCCATTGCTATCCTTGGTATCCAAAGTACCATGGTTCTTTGATATATTATTGCTGCGAGCCAGCCAGCTGTCCTCTCCCGCGCAAAAGTGGGTCATGAGTGTCGTGAGGGCTGCCATTGATTTCGGCTTTTCCTGGCCAAGGTGCCAGGCGAGCCACTCATCGCGGATGTTGTGCTTAAAAGCTGCTAGGGCCTCTGCATCCGGACAGTCAACGATTTGATTTTTCTTTGTCAGGAACTGTGTCCAGAATTGCCTGGCCGATTCATCTAACTGCTGAATTATGTGGCTCAAGTCATCGGCATCTGGTGGTCGCACATAAGTGCCCTGGAAGTTGTCGAGGAATGCGGCTTCCAGATCTTCCCAACAGCCAATGGATTCTACTGGCAGGCTGTTGAGCCAATGCCAAGCTGGTCCTTTGAGCTTGAGTGGGAGGTATATGATGGCGTGTAGATCGTCACCGCGGGCCATGTGGATGTGCAGGAGGAAGTCCTCGATCCATACCGCAGGATCTGTTGTACCGTCGTATGATTCGATATTTACGGGTTTGAAACCCTCTGGGATTTGGTGATCCATTACTTCGTCTGTGAAGCATAGGGGGTGTGCGGCGCCTCTGTACTGGGCTATGTCGTGACATAGCTCAAATGAGTCTTGTCTGCTGTGTTCGGCCCGGCCGGATTTACTTTTACTGTATCCGGTGTGACGGTTATTGTCTCGCGTAGTGGCGCGCCCTCGTGATCCGTAGATCGATCTTGCGTGTTTTGCTTTATCCTCCAATACGTCTCGCAGGTCTAGCGTGTTTCCCCATGCCTTGACATTTTTATTTGAGTGGCGTCGGGGTGCGGGCTGAGCTTTTGGCTGAAATGCCTCTCTATCGCGGCCACGAGGTGGCCGATCAGCCACGTCATACGCTGGAGATGTAGGTTTTAATGCTTCCTCCTCCAGTCGGGGTAGCAACCTGCGCTTTGGGTAACTCTTTGAGGGGCGTTCGAGTTCATATTCCTCGACCGCAAGGACTTCAGTCCATCTGTCAGCTAGCAAATCTTGATCAGCTTGAAGCTGATGTTGCTTTTTCTTAAGGCTATTTGTCGTGGCTATAAGCCGGCGCTTGAAGCGCTCTTGCTCGACGGGATCCTCAGGTATGACAAATTCGTCATCGTCGAGGCTTGCCTCGTCTTTGGAGGGAGGCATGTAATTATCATCCTCCGCCTCTCCATCTGCCGCTCTCTCGGGAGGGTTGGCTTCTCCATCCTCCTGCTCTAAATCTTGCTGGAGGGGATTGTCGTCATCTTCGGCACTGTCTGGAGTGCTATTATCTTTGTGCCGGTATCACCGCTTTTGCTTTGGCGAGACTTAGAGCGGCGCCACTGTCGTCGGCGCTTGGGTTGCTTCTTGGGGCGGTCATCCTCTGCTGTCCCGTCGCCATTGCCTTCTTTGGGTGTGTCCACCATGTATATATCATATGATGAGGTGGATGTCCAGTGCCCTGTGGGCAGTGGTTCCTGTTCGTCTCCTGCATCGTCGTCCATACCGTTAATGTTTTCGGAGTCGAAGTCGAGCGTGTCGGTCAAATCGTCGATAGTGGATACTAAGTGAGTGGTGGGTGGGCGGCGAATTTCTTCGTCATCCGCATCCCAATCCTGCCGGACATAGTTTGGCCAGGACTCTCCTGACAAGGAAAGAGACCTTAATGAGTTCAGTATGTCGCCGAAGGGCAAGTGCTGAAAGATATCTGCGGAGGTGAACTCCATGATCGGCGCCCAGTCGGATTCGATAGTCACGGGCGCAGGCGGTCGGAGTCCGTGGCCGGGGAAGAATCCTGCAGTTTGGTGTCACGGCTCTCGTGAAGGGTAAGGTCGATACTTGGCTCGACCGCCACTAAGAATGCGGCCTCCGTGGCGGGGCCTATCCACCCGTCCATGGATGGCGCAATTGTGACGCCCCAAGACCGGAGCTTCAGATGCCTTCCAGGTTTTCCGGGTTTCGTCGTGTGATTTGTTTGGTTCTTTGCATTCATCATTGCATCATGTGCATTGCATCATGTCTTTTCTTTTCTTAACTCAACTAAATAAATGGCATGGATCTTTGATCCATTTAAACCGAGGGAATTCACATGGTGATTCTCTTTATAACATATCCTCCCAATATTTAGGGAGCTATATAAAACCATTCCATTGTTTTGGAATTCACCTTAACAAACTTGCATATTAAATCCCTTGGCCTTTTTCTTCTTCAAGTGTTGACTCCCTAACCTTGCCTTATATTTCTTTCATCATTTTCCGGAGCTCCACCAAAAATCCGAACATTTTTGGACCTCCCTATCACCTACTTCCTATGCAAAACCATTTGAATTATATCCAAATGATTTCGTTTCAAACTTCACCCACGTGATCATTCCCATTTTTCGTGGATCAGGATCACTTTTGTGACTCTGAGAAAATTTACGTCATGTTCAAACTCCACTGCTATCCCTCTAGGCTTTTCTTCCAAGTTTGGGTTTCTTTGAAATAGTTAAAAAGAGAGAGGGAGAGCCAAACCAGCCCATCTGGGGTCTCCAACCAGCAGCAGCATTGGGCCGGCCTCTAAGGCCCATTTGCCCCAAGCCCACCTAACACTTGTAACCCTAGCGCTGACCAAAACCATATCCCTCTTGATCCCTCTCTCCCTCCTAGCGCCGTCACCAGGAGACCCACGCTCGAGCCCCTCCTCTCGTCGTGATCCTTTCTCTCTCGCTCGACCTCCCACGCCCGAACCTCCCATCTCCCTCTTGTGCCCTGTGACGCAACCCCGCCGTTGTGCACCAACTTTCGCACCTCCAGCCGCCTCCCATGGCGCCCTCACCCGCGCGCGAGACCTCCCTGTCGCCCGCACCGGTGCCTTGCCGCGCTTGAGTCCTCGTGCGCCTCCCTGCTTCGTCCGACCGCAGCACCGCCAAGCTCCTCCAACCGCCGCCCGCTCCTCCCTTGATCCCGCCGGATTCGACCACCGCTGGCATGCTTCCCATCCTGTGACCTCGTTCCCGACGCCAACTAGAGCCACACCACCTCCTTGCTTCGTCGCCCGCGACCACCTCCTCCCGGCTCTGCTCCGGTCTGCCTAGTCCCATCGCCTCCCGATCCGGCGACCTGCGCCCAGGACGGCCCTCCTTCGCGTGGATCCCGCCGGACCAGCTTCCCGTGACCTTCTCTGCCTCCGATCCGGCCGCTCACCACCGCCTTTCCCCGCTGCTCTAAGACACCAGGTCGGCCGCCCGCTCTCCCGTCGTTTTGCTTCGTTGGAGCAGAGAACCAGCGCCGCCCTTCATGCCCATCGTGTCGTGCTCGTTGCATGCCAAGACAGCCCCGTGGATTTTGTCAGAGTTCCACTACGACCCGTGCACGCCTTGTGGATTCACCGAGTACATCTACCGCCTTCTTCGGAATCACCAAGAACGCCAAGTTCCCCTCCGAACATGAACGACTACACCCGGTGATGGGACGAGTACCCCGACAACGTTTACCACTATGCCCAAGTTCCATTACCGAAGGCCGCGAGTACAACTACGTCCACAACGCGCCGTGTATGACTACAACGTGAACAAGTACCATGACGACCTCCGAAGAACTCGGTTTCACCAAGTCCCACTACCGTCGCCTCCGGAAGCCTCGGATCCGTCAAGTCCCTCGACCACAAGTGCATGACTATGCGGATTGTACCAAGTACCCCTTCGGGTTGACGAGATCGGCAAGTGCGAAACACCAAGTACCACGACAACCATCGACATGTACCCCTACACCGCACCGAAACACCAAGTACCTCGCCGTG
Organism: Triticum urartu; assembly: GCF_003073215.2. Classification (NCBI taxonomy): domain Eukaryota; kingdom Viridiplantae; phylum Streptophyta; class Magnoliopsida; order Poales; family Poaceae; genus Triticum; species Triticum urartu. The sequence continues at coordinate 51,334,619 of NC_053027.1, forward strand.
ACCCCGAACATCCACGGGAACTTGTGCGACTACGAACGTGAACAACTACCCTCGTCGTGGATCCGACAAGTTTGCAAGTACAACTACTTCCTCTACGACCCGCGTGAACAACTACTTCCTCTACCATCGATGAGTAACACTACTTCCCACGACGATCGTGAACGACTACACCGCTTGACCCGAACCGTTCCGATAATGCACGCTCCGAAAGGTATAACCGCTGAGATGGCCGCCCGTGAACTAATGCATGTGTGATGTATGAGATGCTCGTGCTTGCTCCGCGCTCGAATTGTCGGTGCACGTTTCCCCTCTTTTGCCTTGTCACCATCGTCGACTCATGGGACACCCGGTATCTGGGAGTGCCCCACCATCTTTTGCACGCATCCGCATACTTCTCCTTTACATCGGTATCTCAATTGAGTTACCGGAACTGGAACATTGCAGTGGCACCGTTTTCGTTATCGTTGCCGTGGCACCCCTTTTTCTTTCCACCATGGTGACAAATGCCTCATAATATGCTCTTGTTAACATTTTCTTAAAACTTGCATAACTTGAACATGCCATCCGCATCATGTTAACAACAATTAAAATGCTTAAATTGTTGTTTGCATTTAAATTGCTAATGCATGTGGGGATTTACCGGATTCGTTGTTTGCTATATCCGGCCCCATTTAAATGGTTTAAATGGTATAGTTTTGTTATGCTTCACCTCTTACCATGTTTAACAACATTTAATATTGTTGGGTACATAAATGAGATCTAACTAAATAAGTCATGTGGTGTTTTCTTCAATATGCAACTCCGTTGCATATTGTGCTCCACTTAATTTGTAGGGTTGCTTGTGCACTTTGCCATGCCATGCTTCTTTAAACCGGACATGCATCATACTTGATTGTGCATCATGCCATGTTTATGTGTTGGTTGTTTACTATGTTGTGTGCTTCTTTCCGGTGTTGCTTCTTCGGGTTGGTTCCGGTAACGTCGTTATTGTGAGGACCCGTTCGACTACATCCGTTTGTCTTCTTCATGGACTCGTTCTTCTTCCTTGCGGGATTTCAGGCAAGATGACCATACCCTCGAAATCACTTCTATTTTTTCTTGCTAGATGCTCGCTCTTTTGCTATGCCTATGCTACGATACCTACCACTTGCTTATCATGCCTCCCATATTATTGAACCAAGCCTCTAACCCACCTTGTCCTAGCAAACCATTGTTTGGCTATGTTACCGCATTTCTCAACCCCTCTTATAGCGTTGTTAGTTGCAGGTGAGGATTG